>NC_051432.1:6798104-6870126 GCF_001649575.2 Kryptolebias marmoratus
AACACTGGGTGCCTTTAAATCTCAACTTAAAACCCACCTGTTTAGAGTTGCTTATGGCTAAATTAGGGTTAGAGTGCGGGTTTTTGATGTTTGTCTCTTTCTTACTGTTTATTCAATGTCACATGCTGTTTTTATTTTGTTTTTTTTGTGTTTTTTAATTATGTAAAGCACCTTGAAATGCCTTGCTGCTGAAATGTGCTATACAAATAAAATTTGATTGATTGATTGATATGTGTCCATGGGTAATTTGGATTGCCTGCTATTTAGGAGTAACGGCTTTGATTATCACATTGAGCACTAACACTGATGGGCGGCTATTTGCTGAAGAGAATACGTAGGTACAGTGTCTTCCCCACTCCGCCTGCAGTCTGTTTGTTTTGACTAAGTGCAGCAAAGATAATAAATTCTAGGAATCTGAATCGAAGGCATCTGAAGTTTTTTTTTTTGACTTTTTTTCAAAGAATCAGAAAATTCAAGAAGTCCAGTTGCCTTGGATTCTCATTGTGCTGGTGCAGACTGAGAGTCTCCATCAGCGAGCAGACGATAAAGCTTCTAAATGAGTAACGGACCGCAGGCAGTCAACAACATCACTTTCACATCAGCCGCTTTTACAAAGCTCTCCACAATGACTGTTTGCATTTCTTGTTATGGTAAATCCACTGCACATCCAGGTCAAAGTCAAATCAGAGGTTACGCATGGACAGGAAGTCATACATCCCATCAGTCAGGGGAACTTAAAACTTTCCATACGATCCATCATTTAATCCGATCCATCCAGTTTACCTGCAGCACGTCCTGGAAGCACATTTCCCAGCATTGCAGACTGAACCTGGGCTCCACCTGGCTGGTCATTAGGATGGGTCTCTGCTCAACAAAGAGTGAATGTTTCACGGTTGCTCAAATTGCTAAAGCAGCAACCAGCCTGCGTGGGTGTTTTCTCATTTTTGTATCTCTGAAGGGTTCCCTCCTGTTGCAGTAATTTTAGAGGGATGTTCAGCATCTGTTAGCTCCAACTCCAGCTAGTATGCACATATAGTTGTAGAATTAGAGTTTCCATCAATAACATGTATTATAATAATAGATCAAATGTCCCCACCGTTTATCGGACCCGGTTTATGGGAGATGCCACGTTGTGCTTTTAGAACCAGAGTCTGCCCACCTGCTCCCCCACATGCACTGTGTCACATGACCTTTCTTTTAAGCAGGAAGTAACTAATTACAACTAAAAGTGATTGAAAAAATATTATTTGAAATTTGAATAAGCAAAGAACTATATAATTTAAGAGGCAGCACCTTAAAAAAACTATCTGAGCAGGCTTCATTGGGTCTGGAATTATAATATATGTCAATGGTTTACACCCACTTTTTAATTTTTTTACAAAAGAAGTAAGACACTGCTGCCAGCGACTGTTTTTCCATCTATAGAACTGTGCAAAAGTCTTGAGTTATCCTTTTTTTTTATACTTTAGAGCCAGACACTATTGTAGTATTTGAAAGTGGTCTTGATCAGTAGTTCCCCATGCTTTTAGACCTTGTTTTAGTTGTTTGGTTTTGTTTTCTGGATTCTTTAGACATTGGCTGCCTCTATTATTTTCTGTCTGCTGTAGCAACAGAATCAGTGCTTTAAAAGCGTTCATTTAAAATAATTATCTATACCACCATGAGTATAATCGGCTCATAATAATCATCAATATAATCACCTAATCAGCCTTTTCGTGTCTTTTTGCCCCTGCAGTCAGATGGGTCCTCCCAGATTGAGTCTGGAGTTGGCTCGGGTGGCGGGGGCGGTGGTGGGGGTCCCGGGGAAGATTCAGACGCCAAGGGGACCCCCAAACGTCTCCATGTCTCTAACATCCCCTTCCGCTTCCGAGACCCTGACCTACGGCAGATGTTTGGGGTATGTAGATTAATGCTTCATCATCACATAACATCTGTGGTTTTAGACTATAAGAGTTTGGCTTGTAAAAAAGCCTTCCTGTTATTTTAAAGTCATAGATTTTATTTAAGTTTTAAAAGAAAAGAATAAGGCTCTGTCATTTCAACTTAGATTCAGGCGGTCCTTGTACAGAATGTGAACCCTGCTGGCGGGTTATTTAAAGTGAAAATCTGCTCTGGAGCTGTGCTGCTCAGTAAGAGAAATGCGTCTTAAACGCGCTGCTGAGAAAAAGAGCAGAGGCGAGGAGGAAAAGCGAGAGAATACCCGAGCTGGCTCGGCTCCATCTTGTCATGGTTGCACAGTGCTGACTCCCTGTGGCGAGCATGGGACCTAAATCCTGCTCCTCGTTCTCCTCATCCTTTGTTGTTGTTGTTGTTTCAGCAATTCGGCAAAATCCTTGACGTCGAGATCATTTTCAACGAGAGGGGTTCCAAGGTAGGCCAGCGGGGTGGAAGGGAAAAAGAAAACCCCTGTGTTTCAGAAATTTTGAACAAAAATAAGCCCTCCTCCTCCTTCTCCTCTCCCGTCAGGGCTTCGGTTTTGTCACGTTCGAGTCTAGTTCGGATGCAGAGCGGGCCAGAGAGAAGCTTCACGGCACGCTGGTGGAGGGACGTAAGATCGAGGTAAGCCTCCACCCTCAGACCTGTGGCCATTCTCTCTCCCCCCTTTTCGTCCCCCCCCACCCCTTCATGTCTAACAATGACAGTACACATTCTGCCCCAGAGAAGGTTTTGGGATGGCTGTCCTGTGTTCAGCTCTACTCCTACCCCCCCCCCCAACCCCTTCCTCTGGCTTCACTACAGCATGGTGCAGTGGCGCCGCACGCTCTCTCATATGATGGCACCTCCTGTAGATGTTATTGTTGGTGTTGTGGGCTGTCCATTGCACCTTGATCTTTAAAAGCTGTGTGGTTTGCAAAGCTTGCTGGGTAAAGTGGCTCCATGACAAGGCATGGCTGGTGAGACGTCACCGCGACACAACGGGGTTCTGCTTCTGTCACAGCATGCAGGATCCTTTATTTATTTTTCTGTTTTCCTGCACCTTTTTCCATCCCCATCATCACTTTCTTCTACGATCATGACGAGCGGCCATCTTTGGTTGTGTTTTTGACCGGGGGGGAGTTAAAGGAGTCGGTTGGTTTTTCTTCTGTGGAGGTGGGCGGGGGGATTGCCTGCTGGTGTCTGCTGTGAGAGGCTGCTGTATGTCGCATGGTTGGACCACGAGGTCAGACTCTGCTGAAGATGTTTTTTTTTTCCCCCACTCTTTCACTTACCTTTCTCGCGACTTCCTCCCGGTCGCGGTTCTTGCGTTTTGTGTGCTCAGAGATCGATGCATGTNGGGGGGCATTCTCAGCGGCCGGGGAACGGGGAAGGGGAGGGGTGGGGGTGTAATCTGGGGAATGAGACTGCTGTGAGAAGTGTGGTGTCATTTCTGATTCTTCTGAAGGAAAAAAAAAAAAATTCAAAAAATAAAACAAATTTCTGGATAGTCAAAAAAAACAAAACACTTGTTGTTTGCACACACCTTGCAGAACACCAGATCTCATGGAAGTGCATTTTGTTGTGACATGTTTATTTTTTATTTTTTTGTATGTTTGTTTTAATTCGTCAGCATGAGCTTGGATTTCGGTTGCAAATGGCCTCGGAGATGAAAACACTGCGTCATGCTTCTGCCATTTGCTCTGGCTCCTGATCTTAAATCATGCTTCTGATTCTAATTTGACTGACTGCTGCGGCTCTTCTGCATGGGTCTGGAATGTCCTGCACTCTTCTCTGTGTCTGTGTGTGTGTGTGGGTGGGTGTGAGGATTGTTTCTGTTTTCATTTTTTTTACTTAAAAATGGAGGGTGGAGAAAGAAGTGAAGAGAATGCCACAGATAGCTGTCGTTCCCTCTCCTTTCTTATTATTACTTTCTTTATTATTATTATTATTACTGCATAGGATGTCCTCCATCTCTTTCGTCTCTTTTTCACCAAGCCAGTCTGTCTGTCAGTCTGTCACCCTGTTTGTGTCCACATGCACCTGATTCCCCCCCTCATATCTCTGTTCATTTCCCTGTCCTGAGATGTAGTTAGGTAGAGATCTGAGAACATATATATATATAAATATATTTTATTTCTGAGAGATTATTTTTGTCAGCTACTTGAATATTTCCCAGCATCCTTAGTTTCTATTGTCCTTCTCATTTGTTTGAACTTTTACGATGTGTGTCCATAGAGGGTTCTCAGAGGTCAGGTTGTTGGCTGATACTTGTAGGTTGACATGTGACCTGTTACATCACTTCCTCTCTACCGCAGGGTGGGGGTTGCTTTTCATTACCTCATTTTGTTTGTTTAACCCCACCCCACCCCCTCCTTTTTTAAAATTTTATTTTATTTATTTATTTTCGTTTTGGTTCATTATTTTGTTTCTTACACATATTTTCTCGATTTCCCTGATGATTTTTGTATGTTGTTGTTGTTGTCAGTCTCCACGGTAACTGCTCGCGTGTCCTCACGCCGTTTCCCTGGCCACGGTAAGTTGTGTACACATGGCATCATCTTTGAATGACCCCTCCCCCCCACCCCATCCGTCCAAATGGAGGAAAAAGAAAATGAACTTAAAAAAAATAAAAAATAAAAAATGCACCCAAATAATGAAGGGTCTCCTTTGTTTGCTGAAGGGAGCTTGATTGATTCGTTGATTAATTGAACCTGATTGGCTAATCCTGAATCCTGTGATCGATCGGGGAGGTGGTGAATGAAACTGTTTTGAGATTAGCCATTGACCGCATGGCATTCCAATAAGGCCACTTGTATAACTGAATGTACTGCATCTATCTGCAAGTGCAGCGACTCTGACTACCACCTCTTAATGCATTCATTCCAATCACCTCTCCTAACTGCATTGAAATCCAGAGCTGAATCCTGCATGGTTTACTCTCTTTCTAGTCATCTGTGTGATGTCATGTAGTATTATGTCATCTCTCTGTGTCATGTGTCAGCCAATAGCTGCATTCTTGCACCTTTTTTTTTTTTTTAGTGGGACGGCATGCTGAAGCATGAGTGCTACATTAGCTCTACTGGAGAGGGGATAATAGCTGTCTGTTTTATCATGGCGCGCTGTCGTGCTCGACGCTCACTTCCTGTGCCGATGCGGCGTAGGCAGGTTTCGCAGAGTTCCCATTTAAATCAGAGCTATGGACCAAAAGAGGCCACAGGCATCTTGCTACTAATGTGATGCAATGAAGAACAACAACAACAACAAAAAAGAAAGAAAGAAAGAAAAAAATCAAGTAAATTTTCAAAGGAAAACGTTTCAGCAGTGACAGCTTCTCCTTGTTCTGATTTCTGTGACGAGGTGTCCCTTGATTTCACTTTTTTTGATCAGTTTTGGTTCTGGATGGTGTGTGTCGGTGGTTGTGTGCTTCGAGGTGTTTCTGGTGTGTGACACTGATCTGAAATGCCTGGCAGTGTTTCACAGCCATGGTACGATTTGTTTTGATTACTTTTTCTTTAGTTTTATTTTTTTGGAGGAATGATATTTGCATCCCCCCCCCCATCCTCTCTGCCTCTTCTCTCTCTGTATTGCACCATTCATCATTTCTCCATTGTTGCTCATGTACGGTTAGATTCATCGTAGGCAAACGGTCGGATGTGCGTTGAATGCGTGCTGCATCTCATTGTTTGTGTAGCTGCACATTTGGTTGGAGCGTTCACCCTCTCCGCCTCTCTCTTCCCCACCTCCTGTCCGTGTTTCTCTGTGTGTCTTCATGTGGACTGGCATCTCCCTCTGCATCCCTCTCTCTCTCTGTCCGTCTTTTCTCCGTTGTTCCTCCTTCCTCTTCTGTATGATGTGTACGTTGATTGGGAGGGCTTTTTTTTATTTATTTGCCTCTCACTGCATCTGATGCTTGCTAATTGGTCCGTTTTGCTCACTTCTGGTGATGTGATGCGCTCCTGATTGGCCGTGTATATTTTGTGTATGAACTCTTCGATTAATGTTATATTTCATCTTTTCTTTTGCATCGTGTGCGACTGATGAACCTGCTGCTTAATTCAACTTCTTTTTCCCCTTCTTTATTTTTGAAAACAAAAAAATAAACGGTGATCTTGGATTTCTTTTCGAATGCCTCTGCTCTGAAAATGTTGGATTTTTCTCCGTTCTGTGTGCCAGTGGTTGCATTGTTTGTGCGCAAAAACTGCCTGACAGCTCGCCAGGATCCTTGTTGTCCATGTATTTCTCCTTCAAAATAAAGCGCATGCATCAAATACCATCGCTGCCCATCAACAGAATTAACCCCTGTCACAAGTTTATAAAAAAAAAAACCCAACAATTACAAGTTTGATGACACCTCACACGAAAAGCAGAAATTCACAACAAAATCTCAAGTGTGTCATCGAATTCTGCTTTGGAAAGATTCTTGATTATGCAACATATTTCATATATTTCCCCAGTAATGGTGTATCTGGCGAAGTGTGTTAAATTAGCCCTGTTAACCTTGTGTCTGGTACCCAGGTCAATAACGCGACAGCCAGAGTGATGACAAACAAGAAGATGACCACGCCGTACTCTAACGGAGAGGGCATCGCAGCGCTACCATATGGTAAATGTGTTCGCTCAGATTCATCGGCGACATATTTATAGCACAATGTGACACGTTCCTACAGACGCCGGGGTGTAACGAGACTTCAACAATAATTTTTAAGAAAGAAATTGGCCACAAACTCGACTGACAGGCCTCCTTCCTGTCTGATTTCTCACGAGTCTCTCCAGACCTCTCTAACCTTTCATTAAAGCTGTGTGACCTTTGACCTTAAGGGGGTCAAACTCGTTTTCACAAACCTGATCAAAGGCCAATCTACTTTTCCGTAAAAAAAAAAAAATAGAAAAAAAAGAAATGAGGACATTTGCCATGTTTTTCAGATTTCTTATGTCCAAATATTCATACAAAACTTTGAACTTAACAGTTGAACAAACGGTTTACTTGACTTTTTTTAAAATAAGACTAATTCATTCAAGTCTTTCTTTTGTGATTCACTGGTTTCTAAAGGAAACATTTTACCACAGCCTATAAAACAGCTGCTAACATTCCACCTTCAAAATCGCAGATGAAAAAATAAAATCTTAATGTAGACTTAATAAATTCAGACACTCTGTCGCTCAGATGTGCTCTGGAGTTTGAAGAGGACATTAGAGGGAAACTCCTCTGTGCATGTTTCTTTTTTATTTTCATCAGAGAAAACAAGTTGCTCACACTGGTAAAGACGGATATTAAACAGCTTGCGTGGCGAGGAGAGGGGCTCTCAGTGAACCGTACAGTCAGATTTCGTTCTACGAAACGACTCTTCCTTTCAACTCAAACGCATTAACGAGACGTTCTGACTTTTTTTCTTAGCGCCAAAGTCAACAAATCACCGTGCGAGCTCGCCACCGAGTCCGCTCTGTTTCTAAATAAACGAGTGACGGAGGCTTGTACCTGCAGAGGTTGCAGGAGGGCGGGGCGAAGCTGCTTCCACATCAGGGCTCAGCGTGGTCCTAGTGCCCGACCACCTGCCCGAACTGCTGCCACACAGACGATTTAAAGCTGTGGAGACATCTTCATCGTTGTTTTTACCAGAGGACGCCGTGCTGACTGCAACTTGATATTGCTTCAGCTTGACAAGAAGTCTCGTGACGTTTTTAATTTCACGTGGACAGAGATCTCGTTACACACCCTGTACAGATGTTTGTGTAAATTACACACGTTAGTTTACAGTATGGCGTGATCAAGAATGTAATTAAAAATCCAATAAACTAAAGCCTGAATAATTCACTGTAGAAGACGCAAACAAGTTAGGGAAAAAATGTTCAGCTGCTTAAAGTGTTGTAAATGAAATGTTGCTTTAATGTTGTTGTTCTATGATTTTGAATAGCTGGTTGGAAGTTGAGCCCGATGGTCGGAGCCATGTACAGTCCTGAGCTCTACACAGGTAAGAGTCACTTTTATTCTCACCAGAGCAAGACTGGAACAAATATTCAGTTAAACAAGTTGTATTTTTTTCTGTTTGACAAGCAAAAAGACAAACATTTTACTGTTGAAAGCTTCTTCAATAATGTGTGTAATAATAATCTACAGCAGTGGTGTCCAATCCTGGTCCTGGGGGACCACTATCCTGCAGGTTTTAGTTGTTTCCCTACTCCTCAGCAGGTCTTTATGTTCTGCAGAAGCCTGTTCATCACTCAGTCATTCGAATCAGGTGTGTCAAAGCAGAGAAACACCTAAAACATGCAGGATACTGGTCCTCCAGGATCAGGACTGGACACCACTAGTCCACACTATTTCAGATCCTCTGATCACACAACTCGAACAGAAATGCTGAAATACCCATAAGGTGGCAAAACGTCTTATGTTAACGATAAATCAAAATACAGATTTCTTTGGTGCTGGCTGCAATGGCCTCTCAGTTAATAACTACTTCAGCTCTTGATCGAAGCTTACTGGGGACAGATGTAGAAAACGTGACCTCCTGAGGCTGCCGATCGCATCACTCCCCCAGGAGTCGAGCAAACGTTCGGCTGATCAGGCAGACTGATGCATTCAGGAGACCGATGCTGAAGTAGTAACACGGACGTTGCTTGGTTGAGAAAGCAGCAACAAACTAAACAAATAGTATTATGCAAAAGTGTAGAGGTTTAATATTAATTAAGGTGGTGCTCTTCCATCACTTTAAAGATCCTCTAACTGCCTCTTTAATATGAGCTGGGCAGGTGTCATGCCTTCTTATTTTATTCTAAAAGAACTTATTTTATTATAAAGGTGGTTTTTGACTTTGTCAATTCCCCCACCCCCTCATGTTGATTTAAGAACAGGCTGAGTGATCTTTATGTATTTATTCACAGGGACATTAACACTGTTCTAATTATTGGTAATAAAACCAGCAGCAGCTGGTGGGATCTTAATCCTCGCCCCCTCTCATCTCTGACTCTCTCTCCGTTAGTTCCAGGCTTCCCTTACCCCGCAGCAGCAGCAGCAGCTGCCGCCACCACAGCTGCAACCTTTCGAGGCACCCACCTCCGGGGTCGAGCTCGGCCCGTCTACAGCGCCGTCCGGGCAGCTGTCCCGCAGCCCGCCATCCCCACCTACCCCGGGTAAAGAAAACCTGCTTTCAGCAATAAAAAAAAACAAAACAAAGGAATCGCACGACGATACGTGCGTTTTCTTTTAAAAAGCATGGCTTCACTTATTAGGAAGCAATTTCAAATTGTGCATGCTGTGTGTTATGAATACATATCTACGCAGAAATTGACTTTGGCAGTTTGCTGAGCTGAAATACCATTTCCTTGTAGCTTCAAAATGGGGACGCGAGCTCGTGTGGCTTTAAAATCCAACTGAGCGGAGTTGCTTTTCCGTGAACATTTGTCTCGCCAGCTGAAGTAGCAGTAGTAACACTTTAAAGTCGGTGCATCTGTATACAAAGAGGTGGTATTTTGTCTTGCATGTTGCACGGTGTGTAATAATCTCACCCTTCTTTCTCTTCTCTCTCTCACAATCTTTTTTGGCACCATTTTCTCACCTCACCCCTCCCTTCTTCTCCAACGTCTCCCCCCGTTTGTTGTTTTCGGCTCTGTCCACACGGTGGCGCACCGCACCTTTTTATACTCTTTATTATTTTTTCTTTTTTGTTTTTTCCTCCCCCTATTTTGTTTTTGCCACCACTGCTTCTTTTTGTCCTCTCTTGCCTTTCCTTCCTCCCACCCCCCCCCTCTCCTTCTGTCGCCTGTCTCCCTCTCAGTGTGATGGCCTATCAGGATGGTTTTTACGGTGCGGCCGACCTCTATGTAAGTACGCCTGTCTCTCCTCCACTGCCTCACTCGTCACCTACGTTTTCTTCCTCTTGTCTGTGGGTTTTCAAGTGTGAAACGGCGCGGATCAAACCCATAGAGGCGTGTACTTTTTTATTTTTTTTATTATTATCATTTTATTTTATTTTTTTGGCAGTTTTGATTCATCACCTGCTCCACATTTTATTATGCCTGAATCTGAAATTAAGGGGTTGTGTACATGCTCATATAGAGTTATTTTACCAGTAATACAGATGATAATTTACAGTCCCGCCTGAAGTGAAAGATAATCACTCCCCGGGGGCTGCACGCACCTAAATCATTCACAAGTAGACTCTTCTAGGGTTTGTTTCAGTGCATTCACGAGTACGTTTTGTACCAATGTGATTATGAGTGTGTGCCTGTGTGTGTGTGCGTGTGTGACCAGGTTGACAATAGCTGTTTCTGTTCTCTCTGTAGACTAGTGTTTCAGGACATTAGTGGCAGATTGCCCCAGGTAGGGTTTTACACTCTCTGTGTGAGAGCCAGTGTGCATCCTCCTCGTCTCCAATGACTGCGTGCTGCTAGACATTATTGACCATCTGAGATTGAAATGCCTTCTCTGTCTTCTTCTACTAACTCACTGGATTCTGACATGGGTGGAGTTACGGAAGGGGGAGAAAAGAATTGGGTTGAAATCGGATTTCTTATCGGCGCAGGCGCGGGATGAGAGGGACGTAGTGGCAGAGCAGTGCGGCTGAGATCTGGGGATAGGCTCGGCTGTGCAAAAGTTGTAAGCCAACTTTAATTTCTTTTTTTAGGCTTTTGCTTGACCAGTAGTTCTTCAGGCTCTCTGAACTGTTTCATATTACTGCAATTTCTCCCGTTTTCCGTCCAGTCCTTGCACGCGACCATGACGGCACAAAAAGTTTTAAACAAAGATCTGTTCAAAGTATGACTCTCAGCTACTACCACACCAATGTTTAACACAATAACTGTGAAGCTGACTGAGTTAAAGCCATTTTTTAAAATTATTTGCTAATGTTCATTAGCCGTGGGAACCATCTTGGTTCAAGTTTCCTTCACCGGATAATCACTTGGCGTTGTACGTCCAAGAATTATTTTCTGAGAGTTTCATTAAAACACATCTTGTGGTTCACGAAATGTTTTGCTAACACACACACACACACATTTGTTGTCTGCCTTTTATGGGTTAGGCCGATGATGACGAAAGTGAACAACAGGAGTATGGATGGGAATCTGTCAGCCCCCTACGATTTGATTTGATTACGACTCAGAGGGCCTTGATGCAAATATTAAAAGATTATTCATTCATTTTGATTATTTTTAAACCTAAACAACTGCCTTATTTTACACAAATAACACTCATTTATATATTTTCATGCCTAATAAAGAGTACACAAAAACATATGTCAAAAAACTTTATTAATCCCAGGCTCCTGACCATCATTTGGCATACATGCTAACTTAACATTGAAAACACCATAGAAAAGCTAACGCAGTTAGCATCGTGTTAATTACTGGAATTTTATACACAAATCAAATGTTTCAAAGTCATTACTAAAGACAGTCAGGATAGGATGACTTCAGCTGTTATTTACAGACATATAATCTTCAGGATTCAGTGAAGAATAGATGAAAAACATGAGAAAGCGGAGTTTCACTACAACATGTTTCTGCCACAGGAAGCTCCAGTAACTCTTCTGGGACAAACGGCGCCGAGCATAAACCCCTCCGCTGACTCTTAACGTGGCAGCACAGAAACCTAACAGAGTTAAGTGAAGTAACAGGCAATCACGCCTCTGAAAATGAGCAGGTACTGGACTGGAAATGAGTGGGAAAAGCAGCCGAAGTTTCAAGAAAATTACTGATAGATTATCAGAGAACCTGAAGAACTGTTGATCGAGATCACTTCAAAAGACTCCAAGTCGTGCTCCTAGGAAGAGAAATAAAAAGAAATGAAAAACAGATCAAGACTTTTGCTCAGTATTGTACAGTTATAATCAAAATAAGATAGATTAAATTTAATCCTTGACAAAGGATGTGAGCTAATGGCTTTTTAAAGTTTTCAACTATGTACGTTTTAGCATGAATCTTTTTGCATCATTCCTACTCGTTGCGCCAGTTCAATTGAATCATTATTGCTTTTTATACTTGCAGTTTATTGCGCTCTGAGCTCATATCATACAGATTAAAAAAATATAAAGAACCAGCAGGTTTTATTTTACCAAAAACAACATCAACACGCCCAGTCATCGGTCAAACCACTGTTCTGACCTTTAAAATGTTACAGGACCGTCGAACAACTGAGCAGGGGTAGAGTTGCCTGATAGTAGTAATAACTTAGAGCCACACGTGTGGTCAGACGTCGACTTTGTCTGACGATTATTTTGCGCCCGTCTTTACCGATCGGTAAATTAACGTTTGAAGAAGCGCGAGACGCGAAACGTTCAGTTCGATGTAACGGGATGTACACTGAGTGTACTCTACAGTCAGAGGGATGCACTTTAGGACCGATCGACGGTTAATTCAGACCCCTTCCAGGAATCTCCCTATCTGTTTCACCTGTGGCATGCTAACTGAATCAGTGTCAGCATGCAGACATACTCACAAGGCTGACCCCCCCCCCTCGACTCCCTCCTAGTTCCTCCTTCTAGCCTACAGATTCCCCCCCTTTCTTGTGTCACTTTTTCTCTCTCTTTGTCTTTTTCTTCCCTGCTTATCAAAGCATTAGTTCCGATTTGGGGAAAGGTTATGAACAATTAATATCTTACCTGTCGTAGATAGCTCCTTGAACAACCTAGCTAACGGCTAGTCCAAGCAGATCTGAGACCAAAGCTTTCACCTTAAAATGGCTAAATAAAATTTTTTTAATCTATTTATTTATTTATTTTGCAGTGGTTTACGCAAACGTATTTTTATTGTAGAGAAGGACAATGATTTTCAAATATTTGAAGTCCAGTTAAAGTTGGCAAACTCAAAACCTATTGCAACTTTCACAAGTTCTCATCGGGGTGCATTTTTTGATCCAACACCTACCACCCTTCCTTTGAAAAATAAATAAATAAAAAACCAACTCAGTCCCCATGTCTGTGTCTGTCATTATAGTTTATTTTGAAAGGGTTTTAAAGTGGAAACTCTGATCACTGGTGAGCTCAGAGTACGTGCATCCTCGTTGACCTACTAAACCAGTGAAAATAAAAGCATATAAAGATCACGTGCTAGCAGGGCTAGCATCAGCTCACGTCTCCGTTTCATTAGAGTTTTTTAGCTGCAGGACTTGAACAAAAACTAAACAATTCAAAGAGTGTTTTTGTTATTTTTCCCTATTCTACAAAGCTGTAAATTTTACATAACTGTTATTCCTGTAGAAATATTGTGAACCTCCTACAGGATGTTCCCCAAGCTGCCCCAGAGGTGCTACAGCCAACTGCTGCCGTTTCCATTTGCAAACAGCCACAAAATACTGTGTAAGTCGTGTTTAACAGTGTCTGAATGCGCCGCTACAAAGTCTCTGAAATTTTTCAAATGGCAGCGATCCACTTTGGTCTTTGTCCCGCTCAGACTAGCCGTTAGCTTGTCAGACTGGTCCAAATGAAATTCCTTACTTCTCCAGCTTGAGGTCGCTCAAAGAGCGATCTACGGCAAGTAAGATGTTAATTGTTCGTAACTTTTCCACAGAGCCCTTTCTCCAAAGATCTGAGCCTCATGGTGTCTTTTTTTTTTTCGATTTTTGTTTTATCTCCTCCTTTTGTGTTTTCTTTTTCTTCTCTCTCCTCCTCCAGTGTTTTCTCTGAATCTTCTTCCTCTTCTTTTTTTTTTTATTTGCAACACTCTTCCTCCCCCCCCCCCCTCCTCTTACCCAGTCCAGCCTTCCTCCCATAGCAGCAAATGTGTGGTCCTGAATGCAGGGACTTGGTCGTGACTGATTCTTTAGGGTAGAATGCAGTGGTGTGTTTAATTTAATTTTAATTGTTTTTTTTGTTTTTTTAATTACTCTATAGGGTTTTTGTTGACCTAATACTTGTTCTGAATTTGGGATAGCATGCTGTGTCTGTCAGTGATTGGTTGCTGGCCACGTGAGAGTGTGCGTGTTTACTCCTCTTTAATCCAACTGGCTGATTGTCTTCTTACACCTGTAGTTTTTTTTTTGGTGTGTCTGTTCACCAGCTGTCCATGCAAACATAAATAACGACACGATCACCTCGTGTCCCCCTTCCCCTTCCTCTGACCGTGTGTTTTTGGAAGGGAACGGTAGTCGGACACGTTTACGGCTGTGGAGCCTCTCTCCCTCTCTGTCTAACTCAGCGAGGAAGATGATGAAGCACGTCAGTGCTGCAAAAAGTAAAAAAAATAAAAAAAAACAGCCTCATGTACAATTCTGGATCTTTTTTGCTGAGTTGGTCACAGAGTGAGAGAGCCACACAAAGCCTGAGCTACATCCTTGTGAATGCTGTACTGCACCAGATTAGCCAGTTTTGCTGACTGTCTGCTTGTTAATATTTCGCTCTTCTCAGCAGTTTTCCCTCACAATGTAACCCTTTAGAGTCACCGCTAGTCTTTTGCTCTGCAGAGAAAACAATGGCGAGCAGTGAACAGAAGTTTCATCTCCTTTCTGTTTCTTTCCGTCTTTGCCCTTGTTTCCTCTCTGTCCTCCTCGCCCATCTCCCTCCTCTTCCCCGCGTACTCGCAGGGTGGCTATGCAGCGTATCGTTACGCCCAGCCGGCCGCTGTAGCGACTCCTGCAGCAGCCGCCGCCGCAGCAGCAGCTTACAGTGACAGGTCAGTGAACTGCTCCCCACACCTTCCTTAAATCACTGACGAACCAGAAGTCTGAGCAGCTTTCAGCAGCAACAACATATATGAGCCGTCCTCGTATTTCTGTGCACATTATGAGGAGAAAGATATAAATTAAGTTGAAATTTCACAGAAAAAACCCCATAAAATCTCTTTTGTCCCACAGTTCAGGTGGTTAGATGTCACAAATTAAAGACTTAGTATTCCTTTCATTACAGAATTTAAACCCAAGATCGTTGGGGTTAGCCTTTGTTAGGAACTCTTCAAAATGGCGTCATTCGACATTGTGATCGCTTTTTGTGCTCAGTGTATGCGTTGGAGATGACTCCCAGCTACTACCGCACCTAGTTTTAGCTCGAGAATCACAAAACTCAGAGGATGTTTTTGGGATGGCTCTCAGCTACTACCATGCCAAGTTTTAGATCAGTTTTTGTAAAATTGTGAGTTAGGGCCATTTTTGTGTTTACTAAGGTTTATTAGCTGTAGCGGGCAACTTGAATCAGTTGTAGATGTTCATCCAGTGATTATTTTTCAGCAGCAGGCAATAATAAAGTTTCATTTCTTTACTCACAGCTATGGACGCGTTTACACAGCAGACCCCTACCATGCTGCTCTTGCCCCAGCTGCCTACGGTGTCGGAGCCATGGTAAGTTCACGCGGACTTCACCCGATCAGCCCGCCGACCTCCTCCGGTCTGCCGCTGACTGGCTTTTTGGATCGTTTCGTCAAACAAACAGGGCTTCAGTTTTTGTGCTTATAAACAGCCAGTTTGGAGCGAAGTCAGGTCCATCTTTTTTACTGACAATAAAAACAGGATGTTGATGCTGGTACTGTGGGATAGACAGAATATGATGCTGAAAACCGACCACAGGAGGATGTACGGGGGACCTAGAGACCACCAACTCACCATCTGTGGTTTAACCCTCCTGCTGCCCTTAGCTAAAAATGACCCATATGTGGAGGGAAAAAAATACAAGTGTTTGATATTAAAAACCCTCAGAGTTGTTTCAGCTCTTCTTAAAATAAGATTCTGTCCCTGCCATCAGTTTGTATTTCTGCAGCGTTTCTCCTGTTGGTTCTCAGGCGCAGTGTTTGAGTGAGCATCAGAACAAACTGTTTCTGAAGAGACACGAGTAAAAAGGTGACAGCTTCAGGCTGATGCCACTGATTACACACTCGGCGTGTCCTGACTGCTGCTTCAAGCGAACCCCTGTTACAGTCTGTAGCTGCAGCAGAGTAGGGCCTCGGCTACTTTGATCAAACAAAACTACAGAAAACAGATACGTTTTAAGGGAAATGTACTCAAATCAGTGCTGGACCACAAACAAGCAACAGTTCTGGGTCAGCAGGACTACAGGGGCTCAGGACAAGAGCTGCTTTATAACTGGACTAACTGAAAACAATAGTTCAAAGGTTACAAACAATTAATATCTTACCTGTTGTCGATGGCTCTTTGGACAAGTGAATAGTTGCCGTCTTAAAACAACTCCGATCTCTAAAACTTTGTAGCACTTCATGTGAACACACTTTACAGTTTTGCATTACGCTGATATTTAGTTTTGTGTTTAGAGGCGGCAGCAGCTGGCTGTAGCACTTCTGGTGCATCCTGGAACACTTCCTGTAGAAATATCCAATCATTCTGCAGGAGTAAGTGTATTTTGTGGAGTTGACTGGGATGCAAAGGTTTAGAAAACAGTATATGTGCAAACCCTTGCAAAAAAAAAAAGATAATAATTTAAAGCTTTTTAAGATGGCAGACATGTTTTGTTTGGACTAGCTGTTAGCTCATCAGTTGGGTCAGAGTTAAACTTCATTTCTCCAAACTGAAGTTGTTCAAAGAGCTATCTACAACAGGTAGGATACTGATTGTGTACGACCCATTAAACTATTACTTTAACTTTCCGAGGAGTATTATTGTCCCTACATCTACTTTAAAAACTTAATTCATGTCTGAGTCAGCGCAGCAGAGCTGAGGACATGCTGCTTTATAAAAAATAATCATTAAAAACTCAGGTTTATTTACTGCTCAATTCTCCACCTCCCTCAGTTAAAGTAAATAGGTCTGATAAGCTATTTGTTTTGTATATTTGAAAATTTGAAAAAAAAGCTGCTATAAAAATGTGTCCACATCCTGAAATAAAAATAAAGTCAATGTTTGTTGTGTGTGTTGTCTCTTAGGCCACGCTGTACAGGGGAGGCTACAGTAGATTCGCCCCGTACTAAAGACACTACTTTCTCCAGGAGCTCCTCTCTTTCTCTCTCTCTCTCCCATTGAATTACTCAGAAAGAGCTCCCTCTGCTGTCTCGGAGGAGGACTGCACCCCCCGCCCCCTTTTTTTAAAAAAGCGTGGAGTCGACCACAACCAAGATATTTCAGATCCCACCCCGGAGCAGCCCCATGTTATCTTATATAGGCTTCTACAGAAATAGAGGAATGCTGTATTAAAGACTGATGGATGGCCTCTACGTTAAAAAAAAAATACTAATAATAATAATAAGAAAAGAAGAAGAAGAAGGAAAAAATATTCAGACTGAACATGGCCACCTTCTCTAATGCACGGCTGTATTANGGACATTTTGGACAGCGGAAAGCGGTCACTCGTGTGTGTGTGTGTGTGTGTGTGTGTGTGTGTGTGTGTGTGTGAGAGCGAGCTGAGCACACTCTGCGTTTGAGGAAAAACAAGAGGGGAAAGGTGTCGGAAAGAAAAGGAAAAAAGAAAAAAAACATCCGAGCGGTAAAGAGAAGGAAAGGCGCCTCAACAGAGAGCACCTGGAAAACCTTTTTTTTTTTAAAAAAGTTATATATATATAAAAAAGCGGATCGATGAGCGAATAGGACGTAGAAGTGGTCTCGGTGGTGGATTTGGGGATTGGGATCCTGCGGCGTTGGGCTCTGATCCGAGGCTGAGCTCGGAGAGATGACGGAAAGCTGAAGGAGGGAGGGTTTATTAGAGCTGTTCCTTACCTCAACTTTTCTTAGTATGTGGAAACGGTAAACCTTTAAACTTAAAATTGTTATGATATGCAAAGAAATTAGTTTAGAGAAAAAAAACCAAATTATTGTTATTATTATTATTATTATTATTACTGTTGTAATTATTCTCATTAATATTATGAAAAAGAAAAATCATTATTTTGTTTGCCGCAGCAGTTGTTGCTGAGGTGGAGTTTTATCAGTGAACCTTTAGGGTTGAAGTCATAGATTTTACATCTATAGTACAAACAGTCAACGTGTAAAACACAACATCTCACATCTTCCTGATTACACACAAGTTTACTACAATGTGTGTGTGTGTGCGCAGCATCACCTAACACTACAGAAAGTGCAACACTACACTGCAAACATTTCTAGTTGTGTTTACATGTAAAAAAAATAAAAATAATAATAATTAAATAAACAAATCACTGACAGCCCGGAGGGGTCCGGGTGTTCCGTGACCCTGTGCCGTAAGGAGACCCGGTTTGGATTTATCCCCCCCCACCCCACCCCTCATGCTTCACCTTTTTATAGAGTCCAGCGATGGATGAGTCTTCCTGAAACACACTTTAGACGATGCAGCCGACGGCAATTACTGAGCAGGACGGAGATTCGGTCAGCGACTTCTTAGTGACGACTTAAATGCAAAACACATCACTATTGTGCATATTTCTATACTTCTTGTACCCTCGGTTTTCCAAGGCGTGGCTTTAATTTTGGCTTTTTGTCTTTTGTTTCCAAAGATTTGTAGAAAGCACATTTTTCTGCCGTTTAAAAAAAAAACTAAAAAACTAAAAACAAAAAAAAGGTATAAATCTATATAAATATATATTATCTGTGTTATTATTATTATCACAATCCTATAGCTGTCCTTATTTACTTTTTTTCATCGTCTGCTTTGTTTTTGAATATATACACGTGTGTTGTTACTTCCTCAGTAAGGTGCAGATTTCAAATTATTATTGTTTTTTATTTTTTTTGTTTTCTTCTTTTTTTTTTTTTTAAGTTTTGCATTTCTGAGCTGAGAGTGTACCTGAGTATTTAAAAAAAAACGCAGGTAAGAATCACCAAATGTTTTTCTTTCTCAGTAATCTTTAGTCAGTTCAGGCTGTTTTCTTTTTTTCTTTTTCTTTTTTAAAGTGAATATTATTTTTTGTTGTTGTTTTTGATCGGTCATAGGATCTGCCAGCATGACATTTAATTATATTTCACATTTTACGAACACAGCTGGATTTATTTGTGTGTGTGTGTGTGTGTGTTTTGCAGGTGAAAACATTGGAATGAATGAGAAATAGTCTGTGGCACTTTGGTTCAAATCAACTGTTTCTTTTAATTGCCTTTATTAGTTTTTGTTTGTTTGTTTTTAAAGCATATTCCCGTACATTTCAGTGGGAAAAAAAAAACAAAAACCTGCACGCCTGGCCGGGTTTGTTTGAAGATAACACAGTAAAAATGTCTGAAAGTGTTAAACACATGCAAGCTCATATTCCTGCCTGATTTAAGAGAAAAAAAAATGGGACTGTTTAAACTTTTTTTTTTTTGTTTTCCACTTCCCACACATGTAGGACAGTCACATGGTTTTGTTTTTCACAATATGTAATATTATTTTTTTTTTGGTTTTATTTGATTTTTTTTCTGTTTTTGATAATGTTTTAACTTTTTTAAAGAATGTGCTCTGGACTAAATAATAATAAAAAAAACTAAATAAATGAAAAAATAAAAAGAAGGAAAAGGCACCAGCCAAAGATGTTAAGTTTCCAGCATGTTCTGGTCTCCAACTTGAAAAGTACTAAAAAAAAAACAAAAAAACTTTACTCTCAGAAGGACTTTTGGAGCCACTGAAGGCATGGACAAACCAGCATGAGCGGTAATTATCAAGTTTTTAAAAAAGAAAAAAAAGAAGAAGCAGAAGAGTTTTGCATGAATCTTTTCTCTTTTCCCATTTGACGGGTGAGCAGCGGAGCCCGGCTGCTCGCTGCTCACCACCAGACTTCGCGCCGGGCGGCTCGCGGTTCCACGCAACAAAAGAGCACAGAGCTGTTTGACAACAAGGCCTCCTGGGAAACAAGATGGCCGCTGCAAAAAATAACATTTGGCAGCTTGATTTTATTTTCCTTTTTTCTTTTTTTTTTTCTTTTCATGGCTTTCTCGCCCCTGTATTATAGAAACCTACGTGGTCACTCTTCATAGTTTCTCTGGTTTCTCAATGATCAGTCCCTCCGTCCTGTCTGTATCCCTCTGACTGCCATCATGTTTTTGGTTTTTGTTTTGTTATTGAATGTCGATATAAAATGTTTTATATAAAATGTTTTGTTGTGGTTGAGCTCCCTGGCTGTCTTCTTTTAAAGTCCCTGCGTCTCAGCTCAAAGCGGCAGCTGAACGAGCAGCGTCTTACCTGTCCTAGATGGCTCTTTGAACGCCTCGGTTTGGACAAAAAAAAGGTTGTTTTGACCTTATTGGCGAGCTGACAGACTAGTATGAGTGGAGCCAAGACCAAAGTGGGTTATTGCTGAAGTCCCAAGTGCTAAAGCTAGCTGCCACTGCCTGTATTTGCACTTTAAAAAACACAGACTTCAATTTAAATATCTGCAATGTACAAATTTCCAGATAGAAGTTGCTTTAAGGCGACAGCAATCCACTTTGATCCCTCAGACTAGCTGTTAGCTTGTCAGTCCAGTTGTTTAAAGGGATAGTCTGGTCATTTTTGACGTGATATTCTAACAAATAGTTATCAGTAGCACCTTATCAGCAACAGTCATAGAGCACAGAGTATGGAGAAAATGGCAAGAGTCTTCCTCCAGGTTAGGCTTTTTTTTTTTTCAGGCTTATTTTATTCAAATCTATCCACTGGTTCATGACATATTTTGCTAACAAACACAGACGACAATAAACCACAGTTTTGTGTACACAGTTTATTGGAAACCAGTGTGTTAAATGAAATATTTCAGTTCTCAGAACCAGCGTGATGAAACATGAGTCAACATGATCACCCCTCAGGACATAAGCCACTAATTCCAGCAGCTTTAATGCTACGTCTGCATCTAATCCAGCAGCTGGAATCAGTTGCTTTAACAATATTGGCTCCTTCATCGATCATAAATCACCTAAAGGTTCTTGTGTCTGAGTTTGTTCCCCACCAACAAACAATATATCGCTCGGGGAACGTATTTTTTTCTCTTAGCTGTTTGATGAAACGGTGACTTCTGTTCCTGTAATTACATTTGAGGTCATAAAAATACATGCACATCTTTTATAATGAGATGTGATATAGAGATGTGATATATGTTCAATGGTGTTTGCTACTTCATGTGTGATGTTTAAGGTTTAGAAAGTGGAAAAAGCTCACAGGTTGCTTTAGCATTTTTGCCTAAAGGCTCAGTTATAGTCCCGCTTTATAGAGTCGCACAGGACTCCGTGCACGGTGCGCGGACCAGCTCCAGCGCTGGTCTGGTTCCTACCACGGCCTAAAGTACTCATGGACGCCTGACGAGCCTGATCCGCTACAGCTGCGGAAGGAGTGGTAAAGAGCTGCCAATCACCCATCAAAGACAGCCCACCAGGAAGTGCCCACACACATACTCCCAAAACACCACAATAAATGCTCTATAATAAGAAGAACTTCAAGTGTTCATTCAATTGATCCAGACGGACGATGCGTCAATTAAATGGCAGTCAGCAGCCCCTCAATGGCTTACGTTCGTTTTGTTTTTTTATTAAGAACAAGTCACTACAGTTTCCCTACCATTGTCAGGATTTGGGTTTTGTTTTGTTTTTTTCTTTGGGCTTATTGTTTTCATGTTTTATCTTTGTATTGTTTCTGCCTCTTGTGTTCATGTCATCATTCACTTCTCAGTTTATCACATGGTTGCCTGCCACGCCCATCTCCTTCTGCTTGCAATTGTAATCACTCACCTGTGCCCACTTCTCCTAATTAGCCTCTGCCTTTAATACCTGGTCACTTTCTCCACTTCCTTGCCGGTTCATTCATTCCGATATGCAGTTCTTGTGATGGGGCATTCGGTTCGCCACTCTCTCCACCCATCCTGACAACCATCCCAACATATCAGTAGATGGCATAGTGATAATGGTTCTGTAACACACCCTTTAACACCTGGACTCTTGGAGTCAACCACATTTAAGGTTGCCCCACAGTTAATCGACATTAGCAAACACAAAAATGACTATTACTCTCCTTATCAGTTTTACAGATATTGAGCCAATTTTTCTGTGGCAGCAGCTGATAGTCATCCCCATAACATATTATGTCATGGGGATGACTATAAGGTCATTTATGTTTGACTAAAAACCCTAAAACCAAAACTCTGTCCATTCTCATCAACGGATGGTTTTAGTTTAAAACTCTGGCCTGAAAAGGCCAGAGGTGAAAAGCATTCCTTCAAGGAATTTAGGGTCTTTAATGTAGGCCCTGTAATGATGATAATAAATGTGTAAACTGTAATCTTGGGACTCCTGCTTGGTTTACAGACATGTTAAAGACGTTTGTCCACACATACCAGCCAATTGTTCAGCACAGGCCTTAAGGACTCTTGGTGCTTTGCAGCTGTGTTACCCTCATTTTGGTGGGCTTGGACCCCTCATGATTTAGAATTCAAGCAGAAAACTGATCGTACCTTTTAAGAGCAGAACAGGAAGGATGAGCTATTTTTTCCACATTTCAGGACAACCTTCAGTCCTTCAGCCCTTCCCTTTGTAGTCATGAAAGCTTCTTGTCTCTTTGATTCAGATTCAGAGATGATATTCCGGCATGGAGGGCCTTGGCACAGACATCACAGGGGTTTGCCCATGGGATGCTTTCAGGGACATATTTCACTAAGCTCAGCGGCTTAGTGAAATATGGACTTGTTTAACTTTCTGTCCTCTGTCTTCACCCTCCTTGCTGCTTTTTCCCCCATGCGGTCCCATTATTGACTGGAAACCCAGAAATCTATCAGCTTCATGCTGTGCAGATGAGGCAGCCTTTGATGTTGTGAAGGTTTGACCTGGAATAAAAGATATCCTGTGCCATCATACACTTTGTTTTCCCCTGCTTCTCAACCAAATCGGTATTCTCCCTTCCCCTGTATCTTTATGACTTAATTTTTCAGCACAAATAAAGAGCTTGTTAAAAGTATTTGTAAATTGAGTGTTCACATCCTCCCCTTCTTGTACTCCTCCTCAAAGCTGCTGACTCAACAGCCATCAATGACTGTTATTGTACCGGCTTAAATTGCATTTTTATTTATTTTTTATTTTTTTACATATGTGTTAAACATGTACTAGACCAAACTTTTAGCAAATAAAATTAACTTATGAACAGTAGTTCATGAGATATTTTGGTAACAGGCAGACAGGTCAAAGACATTATAGTCCATTATGCAGTAAAAAGCAAAAGATAGGACTATTTTTTAACAGAATATTTGATTTATTGTCCCTTTTTTTAACATATTGGTAAATGCTTTACAGACCACAAGATTATTGGAACATTTTAAATGAGTTGAGCAGAAACAAAGGAAGCAAAACATTTGTCTTTTCTTCTTCTGCCTGTCCATTTTATTCATCCACAGCGCTAAATATAATCATTAGCGCTTCTCTGTGCTTACATGTACGTGACTATAATTTATTCTGCTACACTTTAAAATTGCAAAACTACAATTATGATCTTAAATTGTAAAAATAAATCTGGTTTTGAGAGTACAGAGTGAGAGGGGTAAAGGAGACAGGTGAGATACTGTTGCCATGGATACCAGATAATCTTATTCACAGAAAAACAGATTTTTCTTTTCCTTCTTCTATGATAAGGAAAATGCTAAAGTAAAAGGGCCGAGAAGCAGAAATCAGGGTCAAAGCAGAACAGTTAGCATCGGTGAAATGTTTTTTGTGTTAAAGTGAAAGCATTCCCTGAAGGACTGCTTATCACCCACCGCCTTTCATGTCACAGCTTTCAAGACAGAGGCAGGTTAGATTTAGTCATGAATCAAAATAAACAAATTAGATTCTGAACACATTACGAAGAAACTGTATAAAAAAGAGTATGCATAATATCCTGACCTCCCTGCACCTCTTGCCTCTTTCCAAAATAGAATGCGTGGGAAAATGTGAGGATCTCAAAACTAAAAATGAAACACCTTTGACTTTAACTTACACTCTTCCAGATGTATGTGCAGAAAGTTGGGTGAAAATTAACACTTAACTTAAACTTTTAAGAAGGTGGTGCAGGTGTGAAACACATTCGTGCATCTACACTACATTGCCAAAAGTATTCACCTTCACATGCATATGAACTTGAGTGACATCCCATCCTTATTCCATAGGGTTTAATATGATGTTGGTCCACTCTATGCAGCTATAACAGCTTCAACTCTTCTGGGAAGGCTTTCCACAGGTTTAGGTGTGAGTTTATGACCATTCTTCCAGATGTGCATTTGTGAGGTCAGACACTGATGTTGGACAGAGAGCCTGTCTCACAGTCTCTGCTCTAATTCATCCCAAAGGTGTTCTGTCGGGTTGAGGTCAGGACTCTGTGCAGGTCAGTCAAGTTCTTCCTCACCAGACTCCCTCGTCCATGTCTTTATGGACCTTGCTTTGTGCTCTGGTGCTCAGCCATGTTGGAACAGGAAGGGGCCGTCCTCAAACTGTTCCCACAAAGTTGGAAGCATGAAATTGTCCAAAATGTCTCTGTATGCTGAAGCATTAAGAGTTCCTTTCACTGGAACTAAGCAGCCGAGCCCAACTCCTGAAAAACAAGCCCACACCATGATCCTCCCTCCACCAAACTATACACTTGGCTCCACGCAGTCAGACAAAACCGTTCTCCTGGCAGCAGCCAAACCCAGACTCATTCATTGAATGCCCAGACAGAGAAGAGTGATTCATTCCTCCAGAGAACATGTCTCCACTGCTATAGAGTCCAGAGAACAGGTGTGCTTTACATCTGAGGCTTGGTGATGGAAGGCTTGAATGCAGCTGCTCGGCCATGGAACCCATTCCATGAAGCTCTCTACACACTGTTCTTGAGCTAATCTGAAGGCCACAGGAAGTTTGGGGGTATATAGCTACTGACTCTGCAGAACATTGGGGACCTCTGTGCTCTATGTGCCTTAGCGTCCTCTGAACCCGCTCTTTGGGGTAAGTGTGTGGGTGTCAGTCTTTAATACAAATAACTTGAGATCAGAAAGAAAAGAAGTATATAGACATCAGTTAACCAGTTAACTGTGGCAACCATCTTGAATGGGATTGACTTCAAGGGTTAATCCATTGTAGGTTTACATTCGGTAATTATATTTAAAAAAACTTGTGTTTTTAACAAAACTCTCAGAAAGTAATCATTGCAGGTACAACTGATTAATGTCTGGAGTCAACGCAAGTCAAGATAAGCCCACCACAACTAATTAACCTTAGCCAACACAAAAATCACTATAAAGGATTCAGTTATACAAGTATTGAGCTAATTTTTGACGTGGTAGTAGCTGGGAGTCATTCAAAACACATACTTTGAGAGCTAACATATCTCACAAGGTCTTGCAATATTGCATGAGATTACACAAAATGGTGTTTTTGAGGTTTGACCAAAACGACTATAACTCTGTTATGATCTTGTTTTAAAACTCTGTCATGAAAGGCGGCGGGTGATATGCATTCCATCAAGGAAGGCTACACCTTTAACTTAAGAGGTGGTGGACAGAACAGCATCAGCTGCTGGAAATTAAAAAAAAAAGGAAAAAAAATCCCTTCTACTGCTTTGGATATGAGATTTTATCTGAACAATAAAACAGCGACTCCTCAGAGGTGCCGGGGATATATTTAAATAACTGGAAGCTTTCGTCTACTTCAAAAAACCAAATTTAATTTGGGTTTTATATGCCAGTTTCTAAATTCAGCTGCTCTGAAGTGTATTTACAGGTGCCTTGAGTAAAAATAGCGGATGAGGTTTATAGTTTGTCTTCCTGGCAGCAGGATCAGAGAGTGAAGTCACAGACAGCACATCCTCTGTCATCCGAGAGGATATAATACTCTGTGTACTCTTCGAACTTACGTTATGATTATTAATGACTGCATTCCTAATAAATACTCCTGACAGGCAGAGGCTATTTGAAAATGGCTGGACATTGTGATTTTGCCCA
Organism: Kryptolebias marmoratus; assembly: GCF_001649575.2. Lineage (NCBI taxonomy): Eukaryota > Metazoa > Chordata > Actinopteri > Cyprinodontiformes > Rivulidae > Kryptolebias > Kryptolebias marmoratus. Next base: position 6,823,737 of record NC_051432.1, read on the forward strand.
GAAGCACCAATAAATCCCAAAATATTCCGTCTAAAACTTTAGGCACGTGCATGGGTAAGTGTGCATATACAGTATCTCCTGCATTATTTGCTGCGATATATGATTCACAAGTGGAATTTATTCTGTCTGCTGTGAAAGCTTCAGCAAAATGACACATTTGCAATTCATAAATTTGAGCTCTGAGTCACCACGCTACCACTCAAACCGCAGTCTGTTTCAACCACAAACTGTTTTTCCTTGCATACTTGTTGATACTGTTTACATTCGGTAATTTCCCGTGGGAGTCCCTGAAATCTGAATATTAGTTGTAAATATTCTCCCTGAGCTGGAATAATACAAGAACTCATGGCAATAACCCAGCAGACTGAATGTGTCATCCCCTTTTTTATTTTTATCTCCTCGTGTCACATTGGCCCTCCACAGGAAGTCTGATTCCAAATCAGCATCAAGATGAAACATTTCTGTTTTGTCAACAACACAGTCAGAAACTGTTGCTGGGAGAAGTAATACGCCTTTTTTATGTTGAGTCACTTTTTAACAAGGTTTTAACCAGAAGGCACTAACTGTGACCTCGCAAATACACACACAACAAAACACACACATCACACAAGAGGAAGAAGTCTAAAGTTAAAGGAACATATTAACTGTGTTGACAGACGGAGAAGCTTGGAGTTCTCAGATACAGTTCAGAGAAACATTCTCCATATGTTTTAGGATCCCTACAGTGACTCACTTTCCATTGCATCCTAAAACTAGAAGCCATTGGTTTTTTGTGACAAACCCAACATTTCCTGAAAATTTCATCAAAATCTGTTCAGTAGTTTTTAAGTATTCTCGTGAACAGACAAACAAACAAACTAACACTGTCGAAAGCACCTCCTCCTTGGCGGAGGTAATGAGATAAAACATGGCATGTTTACCCTTTTGTATTAAACAAAATTGATTGAAAAACATAAAACTAAGACAAAATGCAGAGGCAGAGTTTGAAAATTTGATCCTGAAGTTCAGTAACTTGGAGAACCCACCTCAACTTCCCAAACTTGAAATAATATTTTCTGTGGCATCATTGGCTTGTTGCATCCCTCAGTTTGGATAAAACTCCACTGTCAGACAGATGGCCTCATATTTGACTCTAAAATACTTTGGTCTATAGAGAAGTTTGACCCAATGACTGCAAGAAGCCCAGGCCCTGTGGCTTCAAAACAAGCCCAAATCAGCCCTCCACCACCTGCCTGACCGTGTGTGTCAGCACCCTCTGATGAATGCCACAGGACATAAAATAGATGAGTGAAAAAACATGTTTCATTATTGATACATATATTTAAAATTCCAATAATATCTTGATGTTATTTTTAGTTTTTAAACTCTGGTATATAAAACAGCACTAATATATTTGTGCACAAAATTTCAAAACCATGAAACTCACTGCTTTCACATACCTTTAGTTTAAAATCCATTTTGGGCAGAAGTAACATTAATTTGATCGGTAACTTTTGGTTGATTAATAACTGCATGGCAACAGGATTTCTTCCCAACCTGGGGCTGTTCTGTGCAGAGTTTACATGTTCTCCCCTTGCATACATGAGTTTCCTTTTCCTACCCCAGACCAAAAAAAAAAAAAAATGTGTGTTAGGTTAACTAGTAACTCTAAATTATTTCTAAGTGTGAGTGAAAGCGTGAATGCTCATTTGTCTGTATGTGTCCATCTAATTTTAATATTAATAATAAAAAAAATCAGACATCACAGATCTAATGTTCTCAAAACAAAAGCAAGTGAATCTCTGCATTTGATGACAGTTTCTGATGAGTGTTCCTCTGTCTGTCACTTTGTCCCGGCATGACACCGTCACTCTTCACTCTGAGGCTAAACTAGCTGGCACCTAACAGTCTTAAAGGATTGGGATTTGTCCACACGGCTCAGTGCAGACAAACACAGTCTGTGTGTTTGGTTGCTTGTGTTTCAGACGAGTCAAACTTCATCTAAAGTCATAAATGATGCACATAAACACAGGAGAAATCCTTCACCGTGTATATTTTTATACATGGTGAAGGTTTTTTTTCTCCAAAAGTCACACTGTTAAAATTGCTAATGCAACACTTGGATCAGTTTCTTTTGCACCTCAAACATAAGATGTTACAGGAAAATTATAAAAGAATCACAATGTACTTATTACAAATAAAATTAGATATAAGCTCATACGCAGGAAAAATCTTCACCATGCACATATTTAATAAAGGTTTTGATGGAATTGTATTGTGTAAGAGAAGACAATGTAGCCTTTTGTTCTTAGTCTCTTAATTGACTGCAATCCCTTTTTATAACTTTACAATACATGATATAGGATACGATACAATATGAACAATAACTATACAATGTACAATAAAATACATAATAAAAGAATATGAGACAAAAGGCAAAACTCAGTCATTCTCAGTTATCCAGGACATGGTAAATCCAAAAAAGAGGTTAAAAAATCAAAACAACTGGACAGAATTGAAGTCAAGTTGTTTTTGTTTTTTAACCCCCTTTTTTTGATTGGTTCATCTACATTCTAACCCTCACCTATGGCAATGAGGTTTGGATTATGACTAAAAGAAGGAGATCCCGGACATAAATGGCTGAAATGAGCTTCCTTCGAAAAGGAGTTGCGTCATTCGGAGGGAGCTTAAAGTAGAGCTTCTTTGCATTGAAAGGAGTTAGTTGAGGTGGTTTGGGCATCTGATTAGGATGCCTCCTGGACGCCTCCCTTTGGAGGTTTTTCGGGCAGACCCAGAACTCTCTGGAGGGATTATGTACCCTCTCTGTCCAGTGAACACCTTGAGATCCCCCAGGAGGAGCTGGAGAGTGTCACTGGATGATAAAATACATCCATCCATTTTTCTTTACCCACTTTTTCCTTTCTGGGTCACGGGAAGCTGACACCTATCTCCAGCCGTCACTATATGAGTGGTGGAGGACACCCTGAGCAGGTTGCAAGTCCATCACAGGGACACATAGAGACAAATGAGACAACCATTCACACTTCACACTTAGGGACAATTTAGAGTTACCAATGAACCTAACATGCATGATTTTGGTCTGTGGGAGGAAACTGAAGGACCCGGAGAAAACCCACATGTGCACTGTGAGAACATGTAAACTCCACCCAGAAATGCTGAGACAACAGCTCTAAAAACTGTACCGCTGTGCTGCCCCGAACAAACGCAATACAGTACAATATGAAACATTTTTATACAATATTGATCCTGAATATATATTACAATTTAATGTAAAACAAAACAACACAATATAATTGTCATGAACGCTAATGAGCGAGATGAACCCAGAATGCAGACTCATCATAAAAAAGAAAACTGATTTATTAAATAAAAGAAAACAAGAAAACAAGTGGCTGACGTGGCAGCAAAAACAAACACAAAAAGCAAGGAGCAGAACTTGGCTGGGCAAGGGAACACAAGGGTGAATTCTCCAAACAGAATGAATGAACCAGCGAGGAAGTGGAGAAGGTGACCAGGTTTTGAAGACGGGTAATCGGGGGAAGTGAGTACAGGGGAGTAATTAGAAAACTTGGGACAGGTGTAGATGGGCGTGGCAGGCAAACAAGTGATAACCTGAGGAGAAGTGAACGATGACAGGAGAACCAAAACACAAGGAGCAAAACAGAACTAAGACCAAACAAAACAAAGACGACAAAATAAAATAAGAAACAATAAACCCAAACTGAAACATAAAGACAACATAACCCCCGAAAACAGAAAAAAAAAGCACCAAGCTGAAACAAAAACACTTGAATTCATGACAATAATACTATTCAATACAATATATACTTTGTTGTCCTCTTGAGGAAATTACTTTTGGACTTGGTGCTGTTCAGATAGCTGCCTTCACAAAATACTTTTTACACACTCTTTGCATACAACCTCTCTGCTTGTGTCATATTGGAAGTTACTTTGCCACCTTAGGTGTACCCCTGACATAATCATCCCCCTGCCTGTGAGCTGTTTACGACACAGATAAAGAACTCTATCCTGTCACACAGCTGACGCAGAATCAGAGATACACACACAACCAAAAACAACTGACGCAAACACCCCTCAGACAAAATAATACACTATCATAGATTATATGATTTGATTTACTTTTTCTGTAGAGTTGTCTCTTGTCTTTATTTATTGTCTTAACCTCAAACTGGCTTCAGAAATCTGCCTCTTTGAGAAATAACTTCTTTCCCTTTTCTCTGTGCCAAGTCTTGTTGCACGTGCGGGTTGTGTAAGTGAGCCACAAACGGAGTCAGAAGAGGCTCACCCACAGTGTCTGAGGATGACTCTTAAGCCCTCGCACACACTGAGGCTGTGATGAGGCCTAACAGGGTTAAGAGGTTGTGTAACTGATGGCTGACAAAGAACATGGCCACAGTGTTAAAAGCAGTAATCTGTTTGCCTTAAGTTCACCTGCATTACATCACTGATCTTTCTGCTAAGTTCTCAACACTGTGTGTGTTTGTGTAGTATATAAACTATCAACTGCCGGACCGCCCACAGACAGAGAGAAATAAGAGACAGAAAATGTCATTAATCCCAAAGGAAAATGGCTTTTGTTGCAGCTGCATATGTAAGCACAAAGACAGCTTACATGTGATTCCAGTGAGGGAGTGGCTCACCAGCAGAGAATTTGCACTTGGTTACTGGAGGTATGTGTTAATGCACAGGAACAGGATGCAAAACAGTAAGCAGCACCAACATTAAGTTTTACATTTAATACCAAGAATTCTTCTGTGCTACATGAGAAGCTAAAGACAGATTATAATGTGAGTGGGAGACGAGAGGACGCGTTATACAACCTAATGTCCGTGGGGAGAAAGAAAGAAAGAAATCACAAGTGTGTAATTTTGTTGGTTTTTTTTTGCATTTTTTAAAATAAATAAAGTAAATAAAAACAAGTAAAGAATTGGGGGCTGCGGTAGTCTTGTAATCCTGAGGCTGCAGCTTAGAGCTCAGGTTGCGGCAGGAAGGACATAAAGCTGTTGCCAAATTTTTCCTTGCACGTTTGCTCGCTGTGGCGACCCCTGAAGAAAAATCAGCTGAAAAAACAACAAAAAATAAAGAATTACTCAGGCAGCACAAACCCCTGTCAAAGCCACATGGTCATTAATTTGTATTTGTGTTTTAAAATTGATACCTTCTGTTTGTTTTTACAGCCTGTAGGCAGCACTGATCTGAACTCATCCAACTTCTTTTTAAAATAATAAAAAAAGTATTGATTATTTTGACTACAATAAATTTTCAGATTAAACATGTTGTGCTATTTGTTGTGGCAAAAGAGAAAGGTAAAGGAAACTGGAAGACTCAGCTTGCTGATTTTTAGCAATTCTCTAGAAAGAAAATAGTTAAGCAGAACATCCCAGAGAACGATCTGAGCAGTAGAGTCTGTCTGACCTCAGAGTGTTAATTTCAACAAAGCTTATCAGTAAGACCTAACAACGACACCAGCCTCATCATAACTGGAAGGCCGCATCACTTAGAGGGCGGCATGACCAGATAAACACAATGCAGGACAATTCTGTTCCATCCAGAGAGGACATTTCAGACGGCCTATCAGCATCTTATCACTGATTCTTTTTTAGAACCCTATTTGTTACTGGTTTCTATGTGCAAAATTTTATACAGGATATTTCTTTTCAAATCACTTCTAATTTTCAATAATAGCACAGTAGTTGTCAGACAGATAGTTCAGTCAAAACTGACTAGTATGATATTAAGTGACAACATAGGCCAAAGATTGCAGTAACTTTCACCATATGACACAATTGCCGTCTGATCACTGTTAAATGACAACAGCAGGATTATTAACAGAAACCAGAAGAATCAAATGTGCATAATCTGCCAAATGTTACATATTGTGTTTGTCAGATGCAGAGGTTAGACAGTGCAGGGTGGTAACTGCATGTTGGTCTGGACATAATCAGTGTTGTCTTCAACTTCTGCCTCTTTCTCCTTCAAAGCATCTTTCATGCCAGGTTCCTGCCTCTGTCCTCATCACCAGTGTCATGAGATCTGACCGAGGGCCTCAGTAACAGTGTATTGTTGGTTATTGTGACAGTTATGTCTAATGAGCTGTTTTTGTTTTTTGTTTTTTGTTTTTTTGACACCACATGTGGAACATAGGTGACCCAAACTTTCATCAAACCCAAATTTGAATGACAATGATCAAAACGTAGTTTGTTTTTTTTTCCTCTAAAGTTTTTTTCTATTCTTTGGTTAGTGCCTCATTTAAAAATGGTTACTTTTAAAATTTTCCAATTGTATAGGCACTGTGCGTAAGTGTCTTGAGGACCTAAAGGCCAGGATGGTTTTGAACTTTTTATACTTGAATGAGAAGAAGGCTGAAGGTAGGGTTTTTGGCAGCTCTGTTGGATCTAGATTCCTTGGTCCAATATACTAAACCAACCATCACAAACCTGGGGCTGAAAATGGACACTGATCCTAAGCTTGATAATCAGAGCAGTGGTTAAATCAAGCTTCTTTCAGTTGAGGCAGCTGGCTAAAGTAAAGCCAATTCTTTTAAAAAAAATTAATTTTAAGACAATAATCCATGCCTTCATCACCACTCAGCTGGATTACTGTAATATACTTTATTTAGGGGTCAGTGCCTCCTCTGTTGCTCACCTACAGATGGTCCAAAATGCTCCTGCATGTCTTTTAACTGGCACAAAAAAAAAAACCATGACCATGTTTCCCCTATTTTAGCTTCACTGCACTGGCTGCCTGCTCATTTTCAGAATCATGTTTAAACTCTTTTGTTTTTAAACCCTTAAATGGTCTTGCCCTGGCCCACCTCACTGATATGCTACACCCCTGTACCCCCTCCTGTCCTCTCAGGTCAGCAGACCAGCTGCTCCTCAGGGTCACAAAAACTAAACGTAAGCTTCGAGGGGATCATGCTTTCTCTGCTGCTGCTCTTAAAACGAGGACTGAGGTGCCTTTGGACATTAGACTGGCCTCTTCCCTGTCATGCTTTAAATCACTTCTTAAAACCCATCTCTGCTCCTTGGCTTTGGGTACCATCTGAGATTTAGACTTTTTAGTTTATTTCGATTGATTTTATGTATTTTTATTATAGAGCTGCTTTTATTTTGCCTTTTTGGGTTTTTGTTATGTCTTGTGGCTGTTGTTAGGTTTTATTTATTGTAACCGTACAGCACTTTGATCCTGTGTTTTTTTAAAGTGGTTTATAAATAAAGCTGGTATGGTATGCTTCATATTGGTGTAATAACACGTGACTAGTAATTCACAAGTAATTTAAAGATAAACATCTGCTCCATATGCTGAACTTTGTGACAACATTTACTTAAGTCATACTTTTTATTTTCACAGTACATCTACAGTCTGATTTGACCTTTTTATTTCTGAGACCAGCAAAACTTTATGAGTGCTTTTAAATGTGATGGTGGTGTTACTGATAGTTTTGGGAACAACTGGTAACCTAAAAATACTTAAGAAATCTTGATCTTGGGATTTTAATGCTCTCATACGGGAGTATAGAATTTGTTTCAATGTAGTAGACATCCCTTTACAAAATAAACAAAAACAAGGTAATCTATATTACCCAGAAATGATTGATCATATGTAATAATATGTTTGCATGTGTCTGCAACACCAAAATAATGTTGGTGAAAATGGGCTTTTTCTGCTGCAGATGAATGTGAGGCATTTGTTTCCATCATGTGGTGAAACTATGAAAGTACAGTCCAGTTAAAGTCTGCTCCTTTTTATATAGATCAAAGGGGCTTTTAACTGGGTTTCTGATCTTTTTTTATATGATGACACACATACACACACACACACACACACGTGTCTCCTGTGGATCACTGACACGTAGCCCAACATCCTTGTTCCTGTAACTTATCAGGAGCACCTGGCTGATTCCCACAAAGCTTCCAATCATAAACCTGAAAAGTCGCAGGTCCTCCATGTGGTGACGACCAGAGTCTGAGGAGACAGGAGGGTTTGGGAACAGCTTTCTTTTCCTCTGTTGGCCTTTCGGTTCCCCCTTGAGAGCTGAATCAGACGAAACATGCTGGTTACTTTGTTTTCAGCCTTCCTCTTGTCTTCTGTTATTGCCACAGAAAAAGGTAAACTGTTCTATAGTTTGTTTGATATATTCATATTTAAAGAGCGCTACAACTCTGCCACCTCTAGCTGTCTGCCTCATGTTTCTCCACTTTGACCATTTGAGCTATTATTGATGGATAATTGATTCCTTTATAATGTCATCTGTGGTTACATTCTGTATAATAACTTTTTTATTGGTCATAGCAATGATTTGCACTCAGATATTGTGTTGGGAGGCTAAGTTAGGGTGGTGACTTCGTTTAGTTTTTACATCAACACCTTTTTTGTAATTATTTTTCATATTTTGTTCATCATTAACACCGTACAGTCTAAAGTAGACCTGCTGGTAAACTAAAATAAGACATAACATGAGAGGAAGATTTTTCTTTTTTAGTTCATCAGGAACAAACACAGTTAGACTGACATTTGGAGAAATCCTGGAATAGCTCAAAAATATATGATATATTTACCACCCTCTAGCATGACGCTGTGTGTACGCTTGTGTTTCTTATGTGTGTGTTCATTTGTCTTTTAGCAAAATATCTCATGAAACATTAAACAGATTTCTATGAAACTCAGAAAGTAATCATTGGATGTATCTACAACAGACTAACTTTTGGAGTCAACCAAATTCAACATGGCTGCCACAACTAATCAACCTTAGTAAACAAAAAGATGATTATAGCTCAGTCACTTTTATTGATATTGGGCAAAAACATTTGGTGTGGCAGCAGCAGAGAGTCATCCCAAAACATGCTCTGAGAGCTAACTGATTGAGTGTTTTCTTGGCATGTAAGGCAGCAGGCGATATGCATTTCTGCAAGAAATCCTATTTCCGATAAAGAACTGATTGAAAAGTTCTGGTACCAGACACATACCTGATACTTACTGGGCAGGTCTTAGTTACCTACCCTGTACCAAGTATATTTTGTATGTATCACAAATGTACCGGGTTAGTACCTACTCAGTAAATACCAGGTACCCACTCCACAGGTACCAGATACATACCTGGTAAGTACCAGGTATGTATCTGGTACATACCAGGTACCATCTTTGTAAGTATCAATTACATACCCTAAGTACAGGATAACAAGTCACTTCACAATACAACCCGGTCCGTAGGTACCCTTTAAGTACCCCTATAGGTACACAGTAGGTACCAGGTACACAGCTGGTGAGTACCAGGCTGTATTATGTATTGCTACCAAATAAGGTAATGAACTTTAATCTGGATACTGGAGTTTTGCAACTTGTGTGGGATCTTGTTTAAGCCCGGTTCTGAAACCTCTTACCACTCTGACAGCACGTCATGTTCTGATCGTTAGATCAAACGAATGGACATGCAACACGCTGTTAGAAAATTCTGATTTCCAATAATAAATTCATGTGATAAAAACTGTTGTCATCCGAATGTTAATCTGCTGATGTTAGCATTTAGTCCAGAGCATTTCCATATCTTAAACCAGCTTTACTTCACTCCAACATGTCTATAGACCCTGTTTGTAGAGCTTGTTGATCCTGAATGATGCTGTACTTCTAAGCAGTTCTATATAATCTTTGTGAGTCCTGTGTCTCTCTTTTCAGACACTGGTCCTCTCAGGCTTAATGACAAAAAAGCTGTCGAGGCCTTCATCGACTCTGCTGAAGTGGTGGTCATCGGATTCCTGGAGGTTAGACAAGTAAATTGCATGTTTAAAAAGTGTCTCAAATAAACAGTTTTATAGACTGTGGTAGCATCATGATCATGAATGTGGAAACTCACAACTAAGGTCTCCAAAAGCATTTAGCTCCACATAGACCTTTGTGATGCTTCTGTCAGGAATAGATTTTGAAGAATGATATATTTCCTGCCGCCACGCCTTTGGCAGCGCCTCTGTTGAACGGATAGACAGTAGCCTGCTGTCCCAGACTCTGCAGCCGGGGAAGGGTGGGGGGATGGCAGGCTTGACCGGAAATACATATGAATTCTGAGGACTGTGGGATCGGCTCCACTGACCTTTATGTAAACAGTCCAGTGCAGAGAGGAGCTTCGTGAGAAGAGAGTGGACGAGAGAGAGAGAGAGAGAGCACATGAGGATAGCACAGAGCTGGATGCTGAAGGCAACAGGAGACCAAAATATTGGAGCAGTGACTCACTGAGAATGATCACACAGAGGCTTTAAAATGAAAAATCAGATTGCCAGAGTTCATAAAACAGCCTCTCGAAAATAGATGTGATTCACCACTCTTTGAGGCAGCCCCAGTCCCTCTGTCTTTATTTTTTCCTTTATTTTTCTTCCCAGTTTCTAGTGTTCCCTGCAACCACAAATAGTCTTGGTCAGGTTACATAAGACTTATGTAAGATCTATTTTGGAAAAGGAATTGATGAAAGAAAAATAAGTACACAAAGTTATATAAAAAAATAACTTTAAAGAGGTGGATATACAGTCATGAGAAACAGAAAGTCTACCCTTTCTCAACACTTGGTTTGAAAATTAAAATAAAACTGATAAAATGTCAAATTAAAATGTTGTATTTTTTTATTATTTACATGTAACTTCAAGTGTACCAAAACCCACAACAGATTCCAGTATTTTATTATTAAAATAAATAAATAATACAACATAGAAGAGCTGTGTGTAAAGCTAAGCCCTCCATTGTTGCTTCCATAGGAATAAAAAGGAAAAATTTCATGACAGAACAACTGGAAACTAGAACTCAGAGACCTCAAACCTCTGCCAAGGCCATAGCGCCAATAAAAAATAGTATGATCCAGATCATAATCATAATCTGGATCATCATAAAAATTGAATGAATTGTTTTGTTTGTTTCTTTGTTTTTTTGGTGAGAACCCCAACAGTTCCTGAAAATTTCCTCCAAATCTGTTCATTAGTTTTTTATATGATCTTGCTAACAGACAAACAAACCAGCACAACCAGAAACATAATCTCCTTGGCAGAGGTAACAAAGGAGTCACCTGAAACCTTGACCTTTGACCTTGAAATCATCTTTGACCCATAAGGTGTCCGGCTGTGCAGTTTGACCTTCTTACATTAAACAGCTGCAGAGTTAGAGCACGAGGTCAACTGTGAACATGACCTTTGACCTGAACATTTAAGCGGATCAGCACCAAAATTAAAATAAAAAAAATTTGCAACTCTCATTACTGAGAGTTATTGCTGCTAAAGGAGGTTCGTCAAGCTGCTGGGTCATGATATGGACTTAGCTTTTCACACAACTTTTCTGTTTGGCCTCATTTTTGTTTAATAAATGATGTCATGATGAAATCTGTGTTTTGTACACTTCAGGTTCGATCTGAATAATTTTACAACCTGATAAAGACCAGATAATTTTTTGTAAGTCTTCATATGTAAAACTGAAAGAGGGTGGACTTTCTTTTCCCCCTGATTATAAATGTTAAGAGGAGAAACATTCAAAACAATCTGTATTTCAGAGTGAGGAGGTTCGTGGTTATAAGGATCTGCTGGCAGCTTTAAAGCGAGTCGACTCTGTTCCTGCAGCCATTTGCTCTGTGAAGGAGGTGTGGGCCGACTACAGCATCGCTTCAGACACCATCACCCTCTTCAGAAAAGTACTCTGCACCATCACTACCCTTCTGGATTTTCCACACACAGTTTCAGATAGATGTGTTTTTGTGATGGTGATGATGTGTGTCCTATGATCCAGGCAGATAACCATCAGGAGAACCTCGTTCTTGCCGAGACCAAGAAGTTAGACACCGACGGACTTGTGAAGTTCATCACCACCAACGAAGTCCGATACATCACAGAGTACAACCAAGTGGTGGGTTCAACTCTCTTTAATCGGGAAAGAAAAAGCTCCACAATTAAAGCAAACTTTGTCTGCTGCCGGGACTGACGGCCAAGACATCTGCAGGTGGAAATCACCTGTCTGCCATCTTAACACTCTGTGACCTCTCTTCTTGTCCCCTCAGACAGCCGTGGGCCTGTTCAATTCAGAGGTGAAGTCGCACCTCGTGCTCTTCGCCAACAGGGGGACTAAAGAATATACTGAGCTCAAGGAGCGACTGGGAGTGCTGGCCCCCGAGTTCACGGAAAAGGTGAAGATATTCAAGAAGGTTTCAGATCAGTCTGCACATTTTACAGGTTGAAGAAGTTCACACAGACATATCTGGCAAACTAAAGTAAGATCAGTCTTCTGGTAGTCTTTGTTTGTGTTCTGCCACAAATCAAACAATCTGATTTAACCTGTAACTAACTCCAATGAAACCCGTGTTCCAGCTCTTGTTCGTGCTGATCAACGGAGGGGTGAAGTCCAACTTTAAGTCGATCAACTACTTTGGCCTCAAGTCCAAGGACCTTCCTCGAGTTGGGATCTACGACGGCGAGGCAGACATGAAGTGGCTCCTGCCTGAAGGAGAAATCACCACGGAGCGTGTGCGGGACTTCTGTCAGTCCTTCCTACGGGGGGATTTAAAGGTGAGTCGTGAATCTTACTGTGTTTCTGCCACTCATTTTGAGGCCCGTGTTGCAGTTGCACATTAGAGAAAAAAAAACAATTTGTCAAATAAGTTCTGTTGTGAAAAAAACAGATAATTAGTTAGAAAATAAACAATGTCAAACTCACAGAGATGGCGGAACGACTGCAGTACACCCAAATAAAAAAGAGTTTAGCAAAATATCTCATGGATGGATTTTATTTAATCTTTTAGAAAGTAGTCATTGGATGTACATCTACAACTGATTATCTTTTAAAGGTAATGCTATTCAAAATGGTCACCACAGCCAACTGACTTTAAAAAACACAAAAATGGCTATAATTCAGACAGTTTAAATTTATTGCGGTTGCAGCTAAAAGCAAATTACAACACATACTAATTAACTTTTAAAGTCAATCTAGTTTAGGATGGCTGCCACAGCTAACTAATATTAGCCAACACAAAAGTGGCTATAACTCAGTCATATTCAGATAAACTGGGCTAAAATATGAGGTGGTAGTAGCTGAGAGTCATTCACAGCACACACTCTGAGTGTGCAGCTCATGATGATGCATGAGATTTTGCTAAATTTGACCAAAATGGCCTAAACTGTGTCATTCTGATCTCAGTTTAAAACTCCTGTATTAAAGGTGACATACAATCATTTAAGGAATGATAGGCCTTTAGTTGTAGATGTTTTCTTTCTATATAGTCTCTACTTTGTCTAATCAAGTTATGTGTAATGGAGCCACCTTCCAAACAATGTTTCCTTAAAAAACATTTATAGAAATGGGCTTTTTTTATGCATTAATATTAAAATTTTGTTTGACAGCTGACTGGAAAAACAGGTGTATACAAGTCACTTTAACCTTTGTTTTAAGTAAATCCCTTTTCTACTGTTGTTAACTTTCTGCAGAAGTCCTATTTCTCTATGGATATTTTCTTTCCAAAATAAATTAAACTTAAAAATTGCAAAAAAAAAAATAAAAGACCTGAATATGTGTCCTTAAGATATGAACAGCGAGGAGCAACTTTTGAAGAAAAAAAAAAAAGTATTTAGCACTCTAATAGTTATTTAAATTGGGTTACAGAGCAATTAAATATTCAGACAGACAAAACAAAAATAAATTTCACTTATGGCTGTGGCTGTAAAGTATAGATGAGCCAAACACAACACGGGAAGCTATTCTGTGTTACAACACACACTCACACAGTTCCTGCTGGGTGTAGCAGTCTGGACTCAGACTGAAGGTTCAGAGTTTGTGGCTCCACGTACAGAAAATAAACCAAGGCTCCAAAACGTCTGAATTCAGACAGATTATATAAGAAGAATACTGACACTCCATCACTGTGAGCACCAAAAACAAAAGTCTAAAAGTTCAGTAAATATCAGGGGTTCAGAAGTTTACTAGAAACACATTCAGAAATGAGGTCCTAAACAAAATCTTGCTTCCTTTAAAGCGTTGTGTCCAAAGAAACATTTAACAGAAACAAATGGTATAATTTCACAAACTAATCTGCATTTCTTAAACTGAAGTCAATCCAAGACACATTTGGTTCCAAACAGAATCACGAACAAGATCATTTCTTGGTGCTGCAACTTTCCTACCTCGTTCTTTCAGCAGGGACCCTGCGGAACTTCCTTTTTTAGACTAGCTCATACACATACATATTTTTGTGGTAAATATCAAAGAAGACAACTTATTAAAATTAACATTTCTGAAACAACATATCACAGAAGTCTAAAAGGCAACAATTTGATGTCACTGTTCTGGTGAAGTCAGGCTGTGAAAAGGACAACTCTTTATTAAACATATCCAACTTGCAACTTTTTCTAACAGCAGTAATTTTATTACCCAAAAAAACTCAGGACTTCAATTTCAGTAGCACTTCTTGAAGGAATGCAAATCACTTGCCGCCTTGAATGGCAAATTACTCAACAAATATGTTTTGTTATCTGTTGGCAGTATGTGTTAAGAATGACCCATAGCTACTACCACATCATATTTTAGCTCAATATCATGAAAAATGACTGAGTTTTTTTTGTGTTGACAGATGTAGATTAGCCGTGGCAGCCATCGGGATCTGGGTTGACTCTAAAGGGTAATAAATTGTAGATGAAAACCCAACGATTAATTTCTGCACGTTTCAATAATATCTAGTTCATGAGATAGTTTGCTAACATTAGACAGACAAACATACGCTCACACCCAGACACCGGCAATTACATGATTGCCTGCCTGACATCATAATGGACAGTCAATAAAAATGTGTTCATTTCACATATTTCTATTAGGCCTCCTTCCCACTGGATACCTGCTTTGATGTAAAAATCCTCTAGAACACACATAAGGTCTTTAGAAATTCTTTAGGTCCTATTAAGCATGCAGGAGGCTCCATATTGAACATAACATAATTATGATGCCTTTGAGTATGCGCGATATTTCCACAGAAAGCTCATGATAGCTTATTACCCAGGTAGCAGTGTTTCATTGTCTGGGGTGGAGCATGGTAGCAGCTCATCATGATTTGGGGCCCCTGACGCACCAGATTGGTTGTCAAAAATTTGAAGTGGGACTGGCCTCGTACCCAGGCTACAACTGTGATTGTGACGCAGTCAAGGCAACAACTGAGCCCAGATATAATACTCATTTCAGCGGCTTTGTGCTAAAGTGGGGGGATCTTCTGATGCGTAGAGTGTGAGACTAACAGAGCAAGGTGAGTACTAAGAGCGTAGCAGCAACGTGATTGCCTTCACACTGAAGAAGGTTTTTTTTAATTTTGCCACATTCCAGCTACATCCTGAAAGGTTGTGGGGAGAATAAAGGGGTCCTTATTCATTGTGAAGGGGGTCCACAACAGTTTAAAGTTCAAAATGTGGCCGTCTTGTGCTTGTGTGGTTGGCTTATAATACAAAAATAGACTTAATACTGACCTTTGTTTTTTGAAGGGAGTTCTGTGTGATACTGAATAAATGAACTGAAGTAAATGTAGTTCTGCTCTGTATCTTGTTTGATGTACAGCCGTTCACTTAATTTCTTTTTTATCTATGTGTTTCAGGATGTGAGGCAGGCCGGAGAGGAGCCCAAAACAGAGCTGTAGTTCTCACAAAACACATGTAAATGAATTACTCTGCTCAATAAAAACAAATAAAGATGAAATATCTAACCCTGCTGTTGCTCATTTTCATGATTTAAGAACAGCTTTTCATTTTCTGCCGGTGTATTCGCGTTTTGTTTGTTTTTACAAGTGTGAGCCAGTCTGTGGCCCGGTTGTTCGGCCGCGGGTCAGCGGCCACAAGTCGCAGTGATGTGGACGAGATCGTTAGTCTGTCCGCAAATGTTAGAGTCCAAACCACAACACACCAACCTCAGAGAGACTGACAGAAAACAGACTGGGAAGACGGGGACAGAGAAAGTCAAGGCACAGTTGTTACTTCTGCTGTCTCCTGTGATTCACTCTGTAAGGAAAAATATGTCAAAAATGAGGAAGAGGTCAATAAAGCCACCGACAAAGAGTGTTAAAGAATCATAGTCCCTACACACAGTCAAAGACTGGGACATCCAAATCAAAATTCACTGTATGTTTCAGTGAGAACATACTTGGCTCTGCAAATACGGGCTAAAACAGTAAAATTATTTAGCTGTAAAGTCCATAAAAGCTCTATAAAAGAACAACAGATGGACTGTAGACAGCAAGAGAGAAAAACATTTGGGCTTCTCCCAAAAATATTCTGTCAAGCAAGAAGGGAATTTCAAGGCCCAGACTGGGATCGGCGTAATTAGTGGTGCTGCAGTGCCAAGCAGATACATCCGGCAGATTTGGGGAAGCCTGGCAGGTGACCGTTTCTCAGAGACCAGATGGAAATATGCAGTAAGTAACAGCTGCCATGCGAGTTTGTTTGTGGCTGCAAGTGATGGAAGAGTCAGCGCCGGATGAGGAGCTGATCAGGGTCGGAGGGGGCAGACTCGACAGTGTGGTTTTATTTATTTTTTTTATAGCGTTTCAAACAAAGTTAAAATGTCCTGAAGTGGTACCTTCTCCTTATGTCTAATAGGCTCAAAGAGAGGACTTTTATGTAAATAACCATCTAATGCAAAAAGTAACCACATGTTAAGGTTTTAAAATAGTTCACAACAACCGCTTAGAAATTTTTGAGACCGGAGTTGATTTAAAAAGGCAGAAATCTGCTTTGGAACTGGCCCTAATCAGACCGGTCTACAGCTTCACTGTGAATGTTTTCTCTTATTCTCTAAACTGATATCTCTGATCCCTGCGTACTGCAAGTATACCAGCTCCACAGAACCCCACTTTAAAAAGTTTTTAAAAGTTTTCTTTTAACCCCTTATTGTGTTCTGGACAAATGTGTCTGTTTTAGAAGTTTTCTCTACTTAAAAAAAAGTGTGTTTTTTTTACAGCTCAAATTCAGAAAAGGTTGTGATGTTGTGTAAAATTAAAAATATAAAACAGATGCAATGCTTTGCAGAGCTCACGGTAAAACTGAGTAAACATAAAATGCTTAAACTGTTCAATTAAAAAAAAGGTAATTTTGATTTTTATAGCAGCAACACATCTCTGTGTGAGGCTAATGGTGGTCACAACAGATACTGAGTGGTTTTCTGAACCCACTCAGTATAGTAAAGGTAAATTGCACATTTTACAGTGACCTTTTATCAGCCTAAGGCACACCTGTGCAATAATCATGCTGTCTAATCAGCATCTTGATATGACACACCTGTGAGGCGGATGGATTATCTCAGCAGAGGAGAAGTTCTCACTAACACAGATTTACGCAATTTTGTGAACAATATTTGAGAGGAAATGCCTATTTTTTTACAAAGAAAAAGTTTCAACTCATGAAAAATGGGAGCAAAAAGTGTTGCGTTTCTATTTTAGTTCAGTATAAATAAATGATGGATTTATCAATTTTTTACATTTTACACATCATCACAACTTTCTCAGAGTTGGGATTGTATCTGACTGACACGAGAGTCTTCTCTTTGTTCATTTTTTCCTCTGAACAGGCACATTAAATGTTGATTTTTTTTATTGAATTTTATGTTTTATTCCATTTTTGTACACTTGTGGTTTTCCAGTCAAAAATGACCTGTCAATAAAAATGATTGTGTGCGACATTAGGTGTGTAAAACTGACTTCAGCAAATGAACGTAATTTCTTTCCCACACCCTGGGAATTTGTTTTTGAATGTACACACACACACAAAAACACACAGATTTGACTCCCCTTTTTTTAATCTTCCTTTGCAAACCCCTGGGAATCTTTCCCTAATAGAATCTTTCCCCTATGGGAAACACACCTGGTGGCATTTCCACAAACAATCTCAACACTGATTCAGTCAGGCAGTCAACTTTTCCTGCAGTCCAAAAGTAAGACAGAAAAAAATTGTGAGGATTTGGATTTTTGTATTTTCGGTTTTCTTGTTTTTGTTGTTTTTGTTACGGTTTGTGGTTAGTGTTTCATTTTGGTTTTCCTGTTTGTATTCAGTATTCACTCCTCCTCCGTCACTCTTTTGCCCTCCTTGCCACGCCCATCTCCACCTGTTGTTCATTATCCCCACTCACCTGTTTCCACTTACGTCGTCATCCTCAGTATTCAAAAACCCGGTCACTTCTCTCACTATCCGTCGGTTCATTGTTTGTTGTTCTGGTTCCTTGTTGCCTGGTCTTGTCCTGCCATGTCTTTGGATTTTTGTTTTGTTGAGCTGCTGCCACGTCAGCTGTATGTTGTTGTTTATTTTCTTTATTTAATAAATCAGTTTGTTTTTTTTAAAGGATGAGTCTGCATTCTGGGTTTGCCTCCCTCCCCACACAGCATGACAAAAATAAGTAATTAAAAATAATTACATTTAATTACAACTACTTAAGAGTCAAACCAGAAGTAATTTAAGTCTGCAAATTATCTTTAAACTAGCCTTCATTTATGTATTTAAATCAAAGAAGAAACTAAATCTTACATTGTTTTTACTACATCAGAGTCAGTCCGCTCTGGGTATGAAGCCTTTTTTACTGGGAAATATTGCTTTTTGAATCCAGGTGCAAGCTCAAAAAATAAATGTATAAAGCTCATTCCCTCAGTATGAGGGTAAGAGCTTGTGATTTAGCTGTGAGACTTGTGAGACAAAACAATAACAGGATGCTCACAGTATCTGTCAGTTTGTTAGTTACCTGGGCAGAAAGGCCAGCAGGAACCTGGGGGGAAAAAACCCCCCACTCAAACAAAAACTGAGCATTACTTGTTGGCGAGCTACAAAACAGAAACAAATCCAAAACAAAAATACTCTAGACACTGTATTTCCTCCCTCCTCGAGTACACTGGGGCAATTGTTTTCTCCCGCTGTGTCCTCCACACGCTGCACTGCATCCACAAAAATGGACACGGAACCAGACATTGAAATTACACAGCGCACGGTCCAAACCAAATCACTGACACCAGGAATAACGCTGCGCTGTGATACACGGAGGACACCGAGGTCACTCAGCAGGCTGGATCCGCTGCTACATGACAGATGAGCTGGCTGGGGGTCCTCAGAGATATTTATACGTGCAACAAAGTGAGGGCCTAAATGGTTGGTCGTCTCGACAAGTACATTATAGCATAGCACAAACTCAAAAACTCTAAATGTTATTTTTATCAAGCAAAACCCCAGCTGTGAACCATATCGTACAAACAGAAAGCTGCAGCCAAAGCCGCATGCATAACACTTTGCATCCACCAGCACGGGGGTTGCCTAAATTTACCTCCGTATACGCTGAAATACCCCGAGCAAGGCTGTTTGTTGGGCCTCCGGTTTGCGAGCCTCGGCCGCGTGCCCTGGATGTGTCCGGGCCCGGGGCTCAGTTGGGTCTGGATTTAGCCACTGACTGCGGTTCTAGTGGGAGTCTGCAAAGCTCTAATTAAGCCCCGTCGCATAACGAGCTTCACTGCTGTCCCGTGTCACTCGATTAGTAGGCTGTGGTGGCCTCAGGCTGCAGTTTGGGGTTTGTGGGGGAGGGAGATCACATCTGGGGCAAAGAGCACAGTACCATAACAGCAACGGCACAAGTGGCAGACTTAATGTGAAATGTCTGCAAGCCCCCCCACCCCCTGCTGATTAAAATCCAATTCCATCTTCTAGGAATCTTAAAGAAGTTTTGTAACGCTGCCATCCGAGGGTTTGTTGCATTATTTATACCGCAGTGAAGAGGAGTGAGGTTTGGGAAGAATTTGAAGAGGATGTAGAGGATTGGCAAGTTTAAAAATGATCCGTTTGACCCCAAAGAATGATTGACAGGGGGTGGGGGGGATGGCACATTCCTTCCCAGCTATCTTAAGATGTTTTAAAACCTAACTGTGTTTCTGTCTCTAGCTAATTATTATATGTGTGCAAAGGTTCCCATGTAATGTGAGATTAATTAGTCTTGTTTTTTTTTCCCCCTAATGGTCACATAACGTGTTCCATACGCGCGCATATGTTTACATGCAGTACAATGTAATGTGTGTGCAGACAAATGGCAGGAATGCTTGTGGTCGTGTACGCTGAGTGAGTTTTCGGACTCGGTGCCAGCGGCTGTGTGGGTGTTTGTGGCAGCCTTAAATGACAAGTGGAAGCGGAAACGGTGATATTTGATTCTCCAACCAATCAGAGAGTTCATGCGTGGGTCTGGTCTGACAGCAGAGCAGGGCTACAGTATATATTGACCTGGATTTAGGGGTTAGAACCAGAACAAGACATCGAAGGAAAGCAAAGAAGCTCAATAAGGAAAGCAGCGAGAAGCTACCTAACTACAAGACATCATGAAGACCCTGGCCCTGCTCTGCGTCTGCGCTCTTCTGTCAGTGTGCTGGTCCATGGGAGGTGAGGGCAAACTCTTCTCATCACTTGTGAGAACCCTGCTGTTTAATCTGAACAATAATGTAAAGAATCTAAAACGTGTTCCTTTTCTGTCCTGATCAGCCGTGGAACCCGAGGTTGTCGTGGATCCTGCTGCTGACTCGGCTGTTGACCCCGCAGCTGCTGCAACCCATTCATCCTCCTCTTCCTCCTCCGAGTCCGACTCAGCCTCAGCCGCTGCATCTGACTCCTCTTCATCAGACTCTTCGGCATCGGACTCAAGCTCAAGCTCAGACTCGTCAGCCTCCGATTCAAACTCCGAGTCCTCCGAGTCCTCTGAGTCCTCCGAGTCCTCCGAGTCTGCTGAGTCCTCCTCCGCCGAATCCTCTGAGTCCGCCTCTTCAGAGTCTGACTCCTCTGCCTCTGACTCTGCTGCCTCTTCTTCTTCCTCCTCCTCCTCCTCATCTTCTTCAGAGTCAGCCAGTGCTGAAGGTATCCACATGCTTGCTTTCCCTTACAATCTTTGGGTAATTCTAGTTTGTAGTTTATGGCTTTAAAACAATAAGAAAAGTTCACTTCTCTTTGTTCCCTTTAGCTTCTCATGTGGTGATGAAGAGAGACCTGGCCTCCGTTCTCCTGAGGAGAGGAAGAGCTGCTACAGGAGGAACCCTCAGCCCTCTGCAGCTGGAAAGGTACGGTCAGCAGAAACAGGTCAAACACTCTGTTAGTTTTGATTTGAGCTGATCTTTGCAGCAGTCCCAATGATGCCTCACACATTGTTCTCCCCTCTGACTCGCAGCCTGAAGGAGGTGTGTGAGCTGAACGTCGCCTGCGATGAGATGGCCGACACCGAGGGCATCGTGGCA
Organism: Kryptolebias marmoratus; assembly: GCF_001649575.2. Classification (NCBI taxonomy): domain Eukaryota; kingdom Metazoa; phylum Chordata; class Actinopteri; order Cyprinodontiformes; family Rivulidae; genus Kryptolebias; species Kryptolebias marmoratus. Next base: position 6,844,984 of record NC_051432.1, read on the forward strand.
GCGTACACCGCCTACTATGGCCCCGTTCCTTTCTAAGTGAAAGACTCCTCTTTCACTCACATGTGTACAGTTTTTAAAATACACTTTACCAATATTAACAATGCAATAAATCCCCCAAGTCTTTATGAGAAGCTGCAAAACTAAATCAGATGGGGGTTAACCCGTCTTCTGGTGCTAGCTGGAGATTCCTATTAGCTGCAGATCACATGTGTTCAGCTGTGGTCTCCTCCAGACTTTCAGAGACATGGAAACACAAACCTGTGAACAATGTAAAGCCCATACAAATGTAAATTATTCTTTTCTCCTGCGGGATTTTACAATGAATGGTGCTAAAAGAGCAAATGTATTGTATGTCAATGTTTTGTTGTTTTTTATATTATGCTTTAGATTGAGTTTACTGCCAGTGTGAGTGAATAGTTGCTGTAGAACTGATGGTGCTTTGTGTATAGTTTGTGGGAAACACACATCAGCTTTCTGTAATGACCACAAATTGCCTCTGGGTTTGAAAATAATAAATTATTTTGTTTTGTCAAATTGTCGTATTGTCCTCGATGTATACTATCTTTTAATTAGTAGCTGAGAAAGCATTATCATCCAAACTTGATGCTTCAAGGGGCAATGAGAGCAAGTCTGCAACTGACAGAATGTAAAGTCAAACCAAAAGTAAAATAAAATAAAGATTAACTTGGAGCTTGAAGAAGCCCAAGTAAAATGTGGCTCGGTGAAAGGAGAGTGGTTGTGTGCTAAACGGCAGATTGGAGGTTTAATCACTAATGTACACTAATGTGCTAAATCTTAAACAGTTTTAGCTTTGACAAAAAAACATCTTTAGCCTGTAGCATCTTCTCTTTACCAAGCTGGATCTGGCCATAACATTTTATCAACATCACAGAAAATATATCCTCATTTGCAAGGCAACATGGGGAGTGTGTGCGGTGACTCCTTCCCTGCATCAACATAGTGTTATTAGCTCATTTTAAATCAGAATAATTTGTATTTGCTTACCTGGTGGGTGGGTTTAATCAGTTGGTTCATAGCTCAAGTCATTTAAAAGCCAGTGTTTTGAAATTGCAAAAAATACATTATGAAACAATTCTGTGTCTAAAGTACGCAAATGTGTTTTGCAAAAAGTGTGAGGCTGATAATCTGTTTATAGTTGTGCAGATCTGGGCTGGTCCTTTACTACTTGTGTGTAATGTTTTGCTAACTGTGAAAAAAATATTTATTTGAGTGTTTAGGTAATTTCAAAAATATGTATGTATGTATGTAATGTAAAAACTACTGGTCCCATTATCACCATTAGATGGTACTGTTGTTCTGGCAAGCACATTCTGTCTAAACCACAGACTGGATTTATTAAAAATAAGTCTGACATTTAACCAGAAATGTTTTGACATGTTTAATAAAAAATAAACAAATAAGTGGCGTGAACAAAAACAAAAGTCTATATGTGATTTAAGCCTACAAATTGTTTCAGGTACTGAAAGCTCAAATTGGAATTTAGAGAACTGTGAACTGCTTTTTAATCCATTCCAAGTAAGACATTGAACAAAACTTTATTTAAATTTTGCTTGTGATCTCAGAGTTACTAAAGATATCTAATATTTTGTAAGGAATTAGGTTCAAAATGCTTACAACAATTTTATTTGTGACTAAAAGACAGATCAAGAAAGATGTTTGGTCCAAACTTACCACCTTTACCACCTTTCATCATGCTGAGAACACCATCCCCACAGTGAAGCATGGTGGTGGCAGCGTCATGCTGGTGCAATGTTTTTCCCCACTGGGAAACTGATCAGAGTTGAACAAAAGATGGAGCAAAATATATAGAAATTCTTGAAGAAAAAACCTGTGCAGGTCTATACATATATATAACTTTATTAATCTGGAGTATTTTGTGTTGGCCCATATATATATATATATATATATATATATATATATATATACTGTATATATATATGCCTGGTATGATAGAGGGTCTGTCATACCAGACAGGACCCAAGATGCAGGCTGTGTAAAGATGAGCCTGAGACAGTCCAGCACATCATAGCAGGATGTAAGATGTAGGCAGGCAAAGCATGTGTGGAACATCATAACCAAGTGGCTGGAACCATGTACAGGAACATCTGTACCGACTATGGACTGGAAGTCCCACAGTCAAAGTGGGAGACTCCACCTAAAGTGGTGGAGAATGGCAGGGCTAAGGTACTGTGAGACTTCCAGATCCAGACTGACAAACAGCTGATGGCTGACCAACCGGACATTGTGATGGTCAACAAACTACAGAAGAAGACAGTAGTTATAGATGTAGGTATCTCAAGTGACTGAAACATCAACAAGAAAGAACACAAGAAGCACGAGAAATACCAAGGGCTGAAAGAGGAAATAGAGAAGTTGTGGAAAGTCAATGCCTCAGTGGTACCAGTGGTCATCGAAGCACTCAGTGCTGTGACCCCCAACCTGGAAGAGTGGCTTCAACAGATCCCAGGAACAACCTCAGAGATCTCTGTCCAGAAGAGCGCAGTCCTAGGAACAGCTAAGATACTGAAGAGAACCCTCAAACTCCCAGGCCTCTAGTAGAGGACCCAAGCTTGAAGTGAAAATGGAACCGCCCATGTGGAACAAATAGGAAGAGATGGAAGTTTTTTTTATATACAATATAACTTTATTAAACTGGAGTATTTTGTGTTGGTCCATTACTTGTAATCAAACAGAAAAATCAATTTTAATTCCAGACTGTAAAACAACATTCAGAGATAGTATGAAGGGGTATTGAAAATTTTTTACAACCCAATGTATATGATATAAAACTCCATTCACAAAGGACTAATAGATTTGTTATTCTGTTCCCCCTCCTATATATTTTAACTTCCTTTTTAACTATACATATTTAAGCTTATAGAAATGTTTCCTAGAAAGCAGCTACAACACCTCATGAATTTAATTTGTATTTGATAATAACGGCTTTAAAAGTAATGAAGCACCTGAAGCGCTAACTTACACACGCATTACCCAAGGTTCTGGACGACACGTATACTGTAACGTGAGACTCAGTTCATCACATGGAATATGTACTCCTGTGGTTGTTGTGCTGTGTGAGGGGGTGTATGTTATCAGTGCTGACAAACTGATTACCTCCATCACAGTTTTTTGTACATTGCTCTCTGACACGTAGCTGGTACAACAGAGAGAATTACCCAAATGCTTCAAAACTTTCATAACAGCAACAAAATCTGGAGGCAGAAAACTTGATTCTTTTAAAAAAAATTAATAGAAAAACTGTGAAACATTAATGTGATAACATTAATGATGTTGATAGGGTTTTTCAAAAGTTTATGTACAGACCATGTTGGTTTCTCTGAACCTTTTGAAGTGTTCATTAGAAACTATATACTCAGAAAACCTTCAGATAACGCTGATAAGAAGCCAATAAATACACCGTCAGCGATACTTTCAGGAGCTGTTAGAAATAATATGTCCAGTGGACAACTACAAAACAATCAATCACTCATATGTTGAATGTTTTATATTATTTTTATTATGTTATAGATGTCCATTCATCTCAGCTTGGTCCACATATTCCTTGAATACAATTTATCTTTTAATTACAAAATATCTTTACATCTTAAAACGATGTGTTGAGGATCTTTGTGTGTCCCTTAGGCACAGTAAATGTAAAATAAGTAAAAACACAGTAAACGACAACCTGACAGAAGTGTGAACACATGATAACTTTGTGTCTTTTAAACTTTATCTATTTAGTTTTGTGCACATCTGATTAGATCGTACTGCACTGTATAGTTGTGGATAGAAGTCGTGGCACCTGTTGAATATACAGAGACAAATTCAAGTTTTTGATTAAAATACATCCAACTACCTTCACTTTAACTTCAGTGACTGTTTATTGCACATTTAACACCAGCTGTGGGTTTACATCTAACTTTTAATCTATGTTGTTTAGTAAAATATCCCATAAAACCATCGGACAGATTTTGACGAAACCTTTGGAAAGTAATGATTTGATTTAAGATGGCCGCCACAGCTAACTGACCTTAGCAAATGCAAAATCGACTGTAACTCAGTCAATTTAACAGATACTGAGCTAAAACTTGGTATGGTAGTAGCTGAGAGTCATCCCCAACGCACACTCGGTGCTTAAGCTGAGCTCACAACATTTAGTTTCACAACTTTGACATTCAAGGCGGCGGGCGATATACATTCCTTTGAAGGAATGCTAGTTTAAAATTTTAGAAATAATTTAAGGAGAGGAGAAGCTTCAATAAGTTAAGCTGTGGCTGAGCTGCTCTCAGTAATATCAACTATAAAGTGCTACCAGAATGTGATTTTGTAGCTCCCACATTTCAATTTTAATTTATACAATATATAAAAAAGGAAAATAAAATTCCTGAAATTCTGTTGTAGCTTCTGGTTTGGATGTGCCACCCATCTGGTCAACTGTTTGAAAACTTTCTAGAGGAGCCTGTGGCTGTTTCCTCATGTATACATAAAATCAAGTAGATCTGGTAACATTTTAACTAAACACAAATGTCATTAAAAAACCAAATCCTACATTGACAAAACAAACTAAAATTCTGCAAATAAATATTCTGCTAAATCATGTACTTCCACTAGTACTCAGGAAGGGACAAGCCACACTTTTTTTTTTACACCAGGTGTTCAGAATTGACTGACCTAAAACCAACAACAATACTGATCAAGGAGTTCCCTCTTCTCTAAAAAAAGGAGCCATGCTTCATCTAAATCAGTGTTAGGCTGTTTTAATGTTTTATTATGTTTAATCCAAAACAAAGTAAGCTCTAATTAGCATCTGGGTATGCTCCTAAATATGGGAGCAAACATAAAGAATTAGTCTTCTCATTTTTCTTTAAAAGTAAAAAAAAGGGACTTTCTCATTTCCCTGTCTACCATCTTAACATCTGCTGTAGTCCAGATTATTTAGACCTTTTGTGCCTTGAAGGTGGAAGCAAGGCAAAGAGTAACGTGCTGACAGACTGACATGTTGTTGGTTTTAACAGGATCTGATGACAACGACAAACATCACTTTTCATCATTCCTAAGATTTTCAGTGCCACTTCAGATTGCAAACAATAACAAACACTTTAGCATTTGTTGTTTTTCTTTGGTTGACATTTCTCGTGTTGCACATGAAACTACAGAAAGTCACCATATAAATATTTTAAAAATTGTACATTCTTGTGCCATGTTTCATAATCTTTGTATTTTACACAATCACTCACGTAATAAATATAAAACCTCAAAGCGGAGTCATTTTAAGGATGTTTAGTTCAAGTTTTATCTCATTTTCTACTTCTTTGTCTGCACTCATTGCAGGGTTATCATACGCCGCCGTGTGTCCGTTTGTTGAATTTTCCACAGACTCTTGTACTTTGTGCTCTTGCTCTTCGTTTGCGACCTGGCAGCACTTGCAGCAGCAGCAGCATTTGGCTGCGAGAACACCGACCACTTTATCCCAGGGAGCCAGGGAATGGGCCCACAGTGGGAGAAAGTCCCAGGATCGCAGCGCTGCGGGCAGGCACCCAGGCTTTCGTTTCTGCAGCACATTGATCACCACGATGACAATCAACATGACGAGTAGAGGTACACCTACACCCACCAGTACCTGCCAACCCGCCAGCGACAGGCTGAAGACGAAGAGCGGTAAAAAGAAGAAGCAGATGAGGATGTAGGCTGCAGCAAACCAGCGGTAGGTGGCCGTGATGTTCCCCAGGCTTTTAGCCAGCCGGATGGGGAGGCGTGTGAAGGGGATGGGATACCACAGAATGATGCCAGAGATGTTGAACAGGAAGTGGACGAGAGCAATCTGAAGGGATCAGTAGAAAGCCTCACTGGTTATATTTATTTAATACTTTACAAAATACATATTACCTATACAAATAGGTACATCAAAAATTATCTAGAAAAATGCACATTTATTGTTTGTTTTGCTTTAATGGATATTCATCTGCACCTATTCAATACAAAATGTATCACATCCAGACACAAAAGTTAAGAAGATCTGTACACAGAACATAATATTGTTAGAATTTAGCTTTACAGTGAGAATTATTAGTTTTAGTTTCATGGTGATATTTGGTAGCTTTTTTTAAACCACATACAATTGTAGATGCCCAGCTTAAAGTCAGGTTTAAATATACTTTACTTGGGTTTAAATAAAGCTATTTTTGAAAGAAAGTTTCAGTAATTGGTAAGTATTGAATGCGATGCCTCACATAACTTGAAGGAACAGAAAATAAAAATACAATGATCAGGTAATGTGAAATTAATGGTTTAATCATTTTTAACTACTGAGTGTGTTGTTTCACTTTCCTTAAGGGACACAAAAAGGTTACCTAATGATCCGGATATGGTTCTGTAATCATTAACTACTGAGTATAATATTTCACATAACTTGAAGGAACACAAATAGGATATGTAATCAGTAGGTGTGATGCAGTATCATTAGTGTGTACTGTGTACTTTGTATCATTACTTGAGTTCTCAAAAAACTGTAAATGATTCTCAAAATCATCAGCAATGAAGACGTTACTGATTTTTATTATTTTTCCATTTGTTCTATGACTTAGATTAACACCTGAGAAAAATGTTAGCTGCAATTACACAAAAATACTAAACAGTAATTAATAAATGATTGATACTGTGATATCAATTTTATTTACTAAAAAGTAAATTCTGAAACTTTTAATGAATAATCATTAAAAAATAACTAACAATAGTTTATGAAGAGTTATGAAGAGTTCCCTGATTCCATGTTATTTCCTATGTAATTAAGCAAATTTTTGTGGCACTTTTTGTGTTACAGAAAAGACAATTTTCAATGTTTGTTTGTTTGTTTGTCCGCTTTTTCTAAATGATGTCATCATTTTTTAAGAATCATTCAAACAAAACACCAGTCTTGGCTTTCACACTGCAAGTTTCAAATTGCCAAATATATTTCAAATAAATGCCCTCAGCAACAACATTTAAGCTAATCCTCAGGGTGTTATAGTTGAAACCAGAATTGTTGTGCTTTGATCTTTTTCTAATCAATTAATTTGAAGTTGTATTCATATCTGTTTTAGTTTTGTTTTGTTTCATTTTCAATTTCATTTCTAGTTTTTCTTCTTTTCTTAGCAACTAAGAAAAGAAGAAAAACTAGAAATGCTGTATCTACCAGATTGTGTAGTTGTAACCAAATCTTTTCGGACAGATTCCTCACCTGTAGTGCGTTAGCCAGTGTGTCTCCTGGACTTGCCATGGCTGCCAGAATAGCTGTGGTGGTGGTGCCAATATTTGATCCCAAAGACAATGGGTACGCCCTCTCTATGCTGATGACACCAATACCTATACAAGCAAAACACATACTAGTTAAAATGTGCAGGTTCGCACTAACATAACTTCCTGCAGCTTGTTGCACCAGCTTTTTCACTTCAGCTTTACTTTTAGGTAACAGGACCATTACAAAAAAAAAAAACGGATGGATGGATGGATGGATGAATGGATGGATGGATGGATGGATGGATGGATGGATGGATGGATGGATGGATGGATGGATGGATGGATGGATGGCCTCACCAACAAGTGGAGTAATGGCAGATGTGAACACTGAGCTGCTCTGCACAATAAAAGTCATTCCAGCACCAACTAGGATGGCAATGTAACCTGTGACCCAGCTGAATGGAAATGGGAAATCTGCACACACACACACACGTAAACACACACATTACCATTCTGCTAAATTAATCTCAAGTAGCTGATTGAATAACCAGAGTGCAGCGCTGCTCACCGGTGTTGAGGATCTTCTTTATGACTGAAGCAACCTGCCCCTTCAGCATGGAGTTAAGCAACTTGACAATGAGAATTAGGCAGGAACAGAGAACCAGCAGAGCCATAGTCAGCAGGATCAGACCCACCGCCAAGTCGGACAGGTTCACATCCACAAAGAGGTGATCACCTACAAAAGCACAAACAGAAGTGGAACATTACAATAAAAAAGTCAAAGCTTAGAAACTCCCTTACAGACCATTTACTACACACTGACACAAATAGGCAAATGAAGCAGTAACATACCGAACACTGGACATAGAACTTCCATATGTATGCCAACAACAAGGTAAAATTTTCCCTTGGCCTTTCACAGACTTGTCCAAACAGCAGTAGAATATCACTCACTGCTTACTACTGATTGCTACTATTAGCAAACAATGTTAGCAACACTAACATAACTATATACATTATTTATCTCCATACATTATTGCCAGATGGTAAAAATCAATAAATGATCATAAACAAACCCACAAGTCATTGTCTTAGTTTTGAAGCAATGGCTCATGGGAGTTTTAAGCCACTACTTTTCGAATCCATTTACCACAGAAGTCAGAACTCAGATCTGAGAACGATGTCACATTCAACCCTCCGTCGTTCCAGTTGTAACTCCAAAAGTCAGCACTTTTTTTTCTTTTTTTTTGCAGTGTCCTTCATCCACAATAGTCACTTTTTGCACTAATGAATAAAAATGTTACTCTGATTTTTTTTTTACCCATTTGTTTTCTCCAATTCGATAAAATTATTACCATTGTGGGCTATTATTCTTACATTTCTTTATGTTATGAATCTCAGATACGTTCTTCAGAGTGATGGTGTCATTTCCATCAAACCAGCAGAGAACCGGAGAGGTACAGTTTTCTGGACCTGGAACCGTGACGTTCTTTAACGTCTGAAACACAATGACAGTTTGACAGAAATTATTATGAAAACAAAATTTCACAGTACCGGGTATGAATAGTATATTTTACATGTTTTTATTTGTGTCTTACGGTGTTGGTGTAGGTTTGGCACCATGTCTTGATGAGGCTCTTATGTTGGGCTTCCGGGTTTCCGGTGGCTATTCCACTGATAACAGACTCATCTAGCTGAGTCAGGATGACAGAGAAAAACTGAGTACAACCCAAAGAAAGATAACAACCTTTTATAATTGCTCCTTATCACTCTGATAAAGTTGACGAAGTATAAACAACAGAATTCCAAGAACTGAAAGCATCCACCTGTTCTCTGTTCTCAACTTCTCTTCCACTTGAGAACATGAAACAGGTGGAAGAGAACCTGAGAGGTGGAGGTATGCACTTGAAAGACGAGGGATGAAAGTCAGACAGAGTACAGGTGTGTGAATGAGAGGGAGGCAGGTGGAACAGTGATGCTACAAGGAGCAGAAGTCACAAAGGTGCAGGACTTCAAGGACCTAGGGTTGAATGTCCAGGAAGACAGGGAGTGTGATGAAGAGGTGAAGAAGAGAGCCCAGGCAGGATGGAGTGGAGGGAGAAAATATTTAGAAGTGATTTGTGACAAAAGGGTGGCAGCAAAGGTCAATGGAAAGGTTTACAGACAGTGGTGAGAGCAGCTATGCTGTATGGTTTGGAGACAGTGGGACTGACAGAAAGACAGGAGACAGAACTGGAAGAGGCAGAGCTGAAGATGTTGAAGTTCTCCTTGGGAGGGACAAGGATGGACAGGATTAGGAATGAGGTCATCAGAGGTACAGCACAGGTTGAAGGACTGGGAGATAAAGTTAGAGAGGCCAGACTGAGATGGTTTGGACATGTGCAGAGGAGGGACAGTGGGTATATTGGTAGACGGATGTTAGAGATGCAGCTGCCAGGAAAAAGACAAAGAGGAGACATATGGATGCAGTTAGAGAGGACATGGAGGTAGTTGGAGAGAGGACAGAGGACACAGAAGACAGAGTTAGATGGAGGAGGATGACTCGCTGTGGTGACCCCTGAAAAGAGAACAAGCAAAAGAAGAAGAAAACATCGAACATCCCATGCTAGTGAATCAACCAACTCTTCATTGGACTGTAAACCATTTTTCCCATGTAAAACTTTTTTTGTTATGATGCTACATAATCCATTTTGATTTTCCAACACATGTCTTCAGTCTGTACAAGTGAAAATACATAATTATCAACAACTTCTGTGATTTCTTACCTGTATAATTGACTCAGTAAGGACGTCAGTGATGACATTCAACAAGTCTGGAGCCTCTCCACTCTGGATTTGAAATGAGTCTGTGATGAGTTTAGTGAGGATGTACAAATAACCAGTGGCCACTTCCAGAGGCAGCAGCACCAGCACAGAAAGCCAGTTAAAGAAGTCATGCACTGTGGCCCCCGCAAAAGCCCTGGGTGCAAGGTGAAAGAAAGATAGCTGATCAATCTAAAGTATACTTTATAGTCCTTGTTTTAGGGGAAAAGACTATTTAAAGCAGATATTTAACAGATTTTGTTCAATTACTGAATCATTATATGTTCTGGTATTCCAATTTTTGACACTTTTCTAAAAGTAAATAAAAAATAGTTGTCAATGTAAGATAAAAAACATGAAAGCTTTGATTTTGATTTACTGATATAAATGTTGCACATTAGTGTTTGTTGGATAAATATTTTGGTGCTTTTATAAACAAACAACACAAATTGGAAAACAACTGGAATTTGTGACCTCTAGCTGACTAGCTGACTATGGACTAGCTGACAGTTATTCTCAACAAATACTCTGAGCGTGAGATCTCAGCAGGACTGTGTGAGATTCTGCATAACCCTATTTGTAGAGTTCAATCAAAATGACTACAACTTCATTTTTCTACATAAGATGATTTTACTTTGGCTTTGGCATGAAAGGCTGTGGACAATGTGCATTTCTTGAAGGAATGTCAAGCCTTCAGTTTGCATTTTTATTTATTTTAGCAAACCATGTGCTCTCCCTCTCCCACACACTTTTGTACATGCTGCATGAGACCTACAGCTACATAAAATATCATGTACTTTTCATCTGTTTTACAGTGTCACAGTTGGCAGAAATGAATTTACAGGTGGATCAGATTAAAATTGGGTGGACCACTTGACCGGATGGGCCTTGGCATTATCTGCGTGGGCCTAGACAAAACCAGCCCCTGCAATGTCAGCAAGATTTGTCCAGTTTCTTTTCTTATCTTTGAGAAACTACAATAGAAAAGTCTTTTTGTGAAAGATAAAACTGTTACCTGCGGAAGGTGCTGCGGTCACCAGCCTGCGTCATGGCAACAAGCGTGTTTGTCACAGAGGTGCCGATATTGGTGCCCATGATGATGGGAACGGCCACCTGAACTGTTAGGACTGTCAGAGGACACAGATCTCCTTCATCAGTCCACTCAAGCCTCATCATCATTTATCTGTGTACTCTTTGACTTCCTGTGTGTGCGTGTGTGTTAGTGTTTTGTACTCACTTCCAGAGGAGACCATGCTGACAACTATAGACGAGGAAGTGGAGGAGCTTTGGACCAGCAAAGTGACCAGAACCCCGATGACCAAACCAGCCAGAGGGTTGGACAAAACAGAGCTGTCCTGAAAGATGTTACCTGCTGTTTTACCTGGACGGGTGAAAAGGGGGATCATCGAACGTTTAAACTTTTCTTTTTTTTAACAATGTTTCTTGTGCAGATGAGAGTGGAATGCTGTGTGATTCCTTTTACATAAATTTTCAGCTTTAAAGGACAAAATTAGGGCTGAATTCCTTCAGTGCTGCTCAGATTAGCTTATATTTACATTTTAGAAAACTGTTTTAATAAACATCCCATTGCGTGCACGTTATGAACTCAGTATTACATCTGTAAACGGCCTCGCAGCCATGAAGTATGTTTACCTCCAACGAGTTGAAATGCTGAGCTGAGGATGTCGAGGGAACAGATGAACATGTAGAGGAAGCCTAGCAGCAGTATAAACTTTAAAACTGCCACCAGCACCCTCAGCACCTTCCCTTTGGTATCCAGAGCTGAAATGAACAAACACAAGGACCAATTTATGTGTGAGATTGTGTGCAAGTGGCAAGAATCAAAAGGAGAACACGTTTTTTGTCTAATATTTTAAACGTTTTTTTATATTTCATTATGTTTGCAAGTAAAAACAGCTGCAAAAAACATATTGCAGAGGTAAACTATGACTGTTTTTAGTTACGTGAGATGCACAAAATGTTATTTTTGATAGCTTTTAGTAATATGATGGTGTTGTAAACAACAGAGAAACCTCCTTTGCTTATCTTAACCTCAGACATTTCATCAGTGATGTTTTGGCACAGACGCAGCAGTTTGTTTGGCTCCGACATGAATCACATCATTTATTACGCTCAATTGTTTTCTAAACAGTTAGACTAGTAACTGATTTATTATTCTTCACAACAAATCAAGTAATGCTGAGAGAAGTTTTCAAGATATACCATATGAACATTATTAAGACTAATTAAACTAGAAAATTTTAAAGGATCCTGATGCAACTCAGAACTCTAATACCAGCTTTCTTTTATGACTTACTTTTATGATAAACTAAGATTTAAAAAATGTATATTTTCATGTATAACCTGTATACGAAGTGTTTGTGAAAATAAGAGTTTGTGAAATTAAACCTAAACTGTGATTGTGGAAATACAGTTGAAGATATAAAAATACCAGTTTAGTTGTGTAAAGTCCAACTTTCTGCAACTTGTTTAAACTTTAAATGATGTTTCTATGTGAAGTAGGTGTGAGCTATAGAGCTCCAACGAGGGATGGATTTTCTCACTTATTTTGTGAAACATCATAGTTGCCTGTGTGGGAATGTTTTGTAGCTTTGTGCAAATTCCTTTAAGACCAAAGTTGTACCAAGACACCAACAAGTCGTAGCACACTGTTTCCAATCCAACAGCTTTGGGTTTTTCCAAAAGCTGCAGGCAGACTGGTGAATCAAAAATTGTGACATAAACAGAAGAGTAACAACCAAATAGTAATAAGACTGCTTTAGTGCCTCTTTCCTACCATACTTATTTAAATTAAGTTTTAAATATTTTGATGTGTAGATGTCAAGATAGACCTTGTATTTACATGGATTTCTGACCATTAGTACTAAACAGGACATGAGCATATTTCTTTATGAACACACCAATGAAACAAAGTAAATTACAGTTCTCACCTGACCATGGGACCCCAGTGTCCTTCAACTCTGGCAGATCCCAGGGGTCTGGTTCCTCTGAATCCTCCTCAACCAAGGCCATGGTGGAGTATGCAGGACTTGCCTTGATGTCTGGCACAAACAAGGTCTTTAGATAAGTTGACAGTTTTTTGTAAATAGTTAATTTATTGGGTTTTAGTTAAATAGTTTGCTTTTAAAACTGTGCAGAGATAAAAAGAAGAAGACCTTTATATTTCTCGCTGTATTTGTCATCCTGGTCTTCTTTACTCTTATTCTGAGAGTCAGTTGGCTAAAGAAAGGGAAAAAGTACATATTTGAAGACTGGTCCTTTCTATGTATCCAGTGTGGGCAACATCTACAGACTCATTTCTCAGTATTTTTTAAAAAGAGAATTTGTTTTTCTTTTTCTTTTCATCTAAAATATTCTAGGTTTGACCAAACAAATAGGGGTGACCTATGAGCTACACAAACTATGCACTAAAAGGCATTCATTCATTTAATATCAACACAGATGAACATGCACACACATACACACACACAGTGTTCATGGCATGCCAGGTTATTGATCTTGTTGTCACATGCTGTGGCTGCAGTAAAATTCCATTCACACATCACTGCCACAAAATCAAAGCTAAATCAATGTTACAGACTTGCTGACTGAAAATCATCTTCATTCATTTGCTGTTTAAATGTCATTCTTAAACCTTCAATGAAACACTCTGCCCTCATGCATAATAATTGTTTACCTTTTAAGCATTAATTTTACGTTTTACGTAGGAGTGTCAGAGGTCCACAGCCAATCTTTTTCAAGTGAAAGTCCAATGTCTGCTAATATGATCCAACAAACTCTTTGAGATAAATGATAATAGCGACCTAATAAGTTCCTTGTGTTGAATTACATCTGTTAAAAATATGAGGTTCTAATTTTTTTTTTTTTTCTAAATCTTTTGGTTTAATATGAAAAGAAACATAAAATTTGGGAAATCACATTCAGAAACACCAAGCTACCATCTCAACTTCATGCATATTTTATATTTAATGTGTCCTGTTGTTAAGATTCAGTAATATTGTCTTTGTGCTCACCTGCGGAAGCGGTAGCTGTAGTGAGTCCATCCTTCCTTGGCGCTGAGCTCACTTGAACTTTGGGATGAGAATTGCTCCCTCCACTCATATAAGGTGGAAAGGTTGGGAGGCATCAGAGGAATGTGTGATGTGCAGCTTTCACATCACCAGGAACACCTCCATCTCGTAGATAAGCCAAACACACCTTTCAAACTTTGATAAGCCTTACCTGACACCTGTTGTGTTGCAATCCAAACTCACATTGTTCTGGATGAAAAGTGTAGAGCTGGTGGGATCTTGCTGCACCGTTACACCTGCTGTTGTTCAGCTAAACTAACTCAAGAGCAACCTTTCCTCACTGAAAACCCATGACAAGTTCTGTAGTTTATCAGGTTTAGAAACGTATCCATCCATGAGAAAATCCTGTCCCTTTTTTTGCTGTCCATGAGCAACACACTCTGTTCTGTCTGGCCGTCAGTCTCAGAGTGACTGTAACTCCAGCTGGTTGAGCTTTCGATTAACTCCGGGAGAGGACTGGCAGAGAGGCTGGCTCCCCCCGGCAAAGGTTTACCCAGATCTCATGGGGATGGTTGGTGTGAGGTCGGGTGCAGGATGTGGTCTGAGTCATACAGGCACGACCTGAGTTTTTGAATGTGGCCATTTTCTATTTCTGGATTAACATTTTATTGATTATCCTAAAATAGTTACTCAATGATCAATACTTTGGAACATGAGTGGCCCAAGTTCCAACCTATTAATCTGCTGATGGCAGTTTAGAGTCAGTTTAGGACAAACTAATCTACTAACTCTCCACGGTAGCTGAAGTCTGATGGGCATGAGTGACACTCATTGTTTTAGAGGCACATAAAGTTTTTTTTACCCCCCTGAAACCCTCAATAGAAAGAGATAAAAAGAGAGGAAGCGAAGCCCTTGTATCTTTATGTCAATTCAACCCAAAGGCCAAAGGGTTAATACAAAACAACATTTTAATGTTTTGTACCAATCTCAAACAAAGACTGCATATAAAGATGGATGAAGCATCTTAATCTGCGTCTGCTGTACAATAGTAAAGCCAGAAAAATCCCATTTACGGGAAATACCATGAGTTCCTAATAACTGACCATGAAGCTCAGAGAAAAAAACTTGGAAGTAAAGCTTCAAGTTTTGGGAATGATATATCTTTTTAATTTAGCATTTACTTGAGTTTTTAACAGTTATGTTTTAAGTTTTCTCTGCAAAGCACTTTGCATTGCTGTGTTGTATGAAAAGTTTTGCATAAATAAGGTTTGATTGACTGACTTTTGATATTTTAGGGGCCAGAGTCTGCGCACTACAGATGTAGGGCAGTAAGTCCCACCTACTCATTCACACATAATCAAATGTTTTTAGAGCATTCAATAACTAATTACCACTAAAAATACCACAGGATGTCAGGATTTGGAGCTCACACATCATCCACTCTTGTCCTGAACAAAGGGACACCACAGGGGTGTGTCCTCAGCCCCTTCCTCTACACTTCACCCATGACTATTCCCCATCCACATCAAAAACACCTTTGTGAAATTTGCTGACAGTGCCACCACAGTAGGACTGATAACTAACAACAAGACACCCCACAGGGAGGAAGTTCAGCATCTAACAAAAATGGTTTTGAGTAAAAAACCTGGAACAAAACATTAAAAAAAAACAAGGCAAGGATGGTGGACTTCAGGAGATCAAGGAACACTGAATACCCCCCTCTCTTTATAGACGGCAGGGAGGTGGAGAAGATCAAGACTTACATCTAAGCTGATTTCTCCAAGACCACAACATCTCTTACTAGGTATGGAAGGCCTAGCAGAGGCTTTACGTCCTCAGGAAGCTAAAACAAGCTGATGCTCCTTGCCACTTGATGATAAACTTCTACCAATCTGTGATAAAGCCTCCTGACACACTGCTGTGCAGTGTAATTTTCTAGCTGAGCTGCAGAGGACAGAAAAGACCCGCAGCAGGTGGTGAGGGTGGCAGAACGCCTAACTGGCACACCACTACGCCCCCTCAAAGACATTTATACTGATGACTGCAAAAGAAAACCAGATGTGTTTTGAAAGACCACACTCACCTTGGACATCATCTGTTCTCACTACTGCTCTCTGGAAGGAGCTACAGACTCATCAGAGCTGCATCAAACAGATTAAAAAAAACTTTATACCCTCAAGCTGTTAAATGCAACATCCCTCCACTATCCCAGTAAGAAGGAAGAGACAGAAATCGGGCTGCTATTTTGTTGCTATTAGCATCTCCTCGTGTTCTATTTAATTTTATTTTAATCTTAATGTTATTCCTTGATCTTGCAAATTTGCCCTGCCAAAACTAAGAGCTACTAAACTGTGTTTTGTTGTTTCCTGGAACAATGACAACAAAGTTTTGTTCTGTTCTATTTTTGGAAAAAAAAAACAAAAAACATTTAAACATACAGCAGCAAGTTAAGAACTAAGAGAATCAACAGAAGTCAACACCTGGAAAACATTATTTGAGCTGTATTTTTATTTTTTATTCTGGGAAAAAAGTCCCATTGGTTTTACATAGACTTAAACTTAAACTTAAACTGCAGCCAGCCAATGTTACACACATTATATTTACCTTGGTTGGTGAGACACAGATGATCCACTAGTGAAACTTTTAAAGGGAGCAGAGAAAAAGATGATGATGACAACTTTGGGGGAAAAATTAATCTACTGGTATGTAAATGTGCCACGGTTTGTTGAGTAGATAATCTACACCTATGTCTCATCAAATTATCCTTGGAACTGCTTGAGAAGTCTAATTAAATGTCTGTTTGATTAACTTAATTGACCCACAGTGACCTACCGAGAGTAGTGACATCTCTAATTGTCCTAAATACACACCGGTACAATGATCGTCCCACCAGACTGGTGGTCCTTCACCACTCTGGTATTGCCTTACCCCTGCAAAAGACAACACTCAGCATCGTCTGGCTCTCTGCTGATAGGCAATAAATTTAACAGGATGATAAATGGGGAAGGAGAATAAAACTCAACTCAGTATTTATCAGACATAGTATGTAAACATTCTTTTATTTAAATACAAGTATATGGAAAAGATTATTATGGTGCTCACTGTCAGATTACAAGTACAGCAGCAACACCTAGGCTTCATACAACGCTACTGCACCACATTATTATAGAGCTTCTACACAAGTAACCCTATTTAGTGTTTGTTTGTTTATTTTTATTACTGTCTCAGAGAAAACTATTACATTCTGAGTACAGTATCATATCAAAACTATGAGAATACAACAGATTTTTACTTAAATTGTTGAATGTTTCTGTTTTGCACTCATTTACAGCTTGCCTCAGTCATTAAAAATATATAATTGTTAGTTCCATGTAGCTGTGTATAGTCCTGGCTATTGTTTTTGCATATTTTAACATATAACACTAAAAAATAAACTGAAAAAGTTGTGTTGTTGTATAAAATGTCAATAAAAGCAGAATGCAATGATTTGCAATTCTCATAAACCCATATTTGGATTGCAGCTGAATGTAGTAAACATATAAAATGTTTTAACAAAAAAATGGTACAATTTTTAGAAAAGAACAGGGTAATTTCCAGTTTGATGGCAGCAAAACATCTAAAAAATAGGGACATGGGCAACAAAAGGCCCTTAAAGCAAGTGGTATTAATAGGATACAGCTGGAGGAACATTTCAAAACAAAATAGGTTAATTGGCAACAAATCAGTAAGATGACTGGGTATAAAAAGAACATTTTATAGAAGTAAAAAAAGGCAGAGGTTCATCTTTCTCTGAAATACTGCATCTAAATGTAGTGGAATATTTTCAGAATAATGTTACTCAACAAAAAATTGGTACGATTTTTGAGTATCCAATCATACACAGTTCATAATATCATCAAAAGATTTCAAGAATCTGGAGAAATCTCTGAGCTCAAAGGACAAGACTGAGAGTCAGTATTGGATGTCTTTTATTTTTGAGCCCTCAGGGGCCACTGCATTGAAAACAAGTCTTATCCTGTTCTAGACATCCCTGCATGGACTCAGAAACACTTATGAAGATCTGTCTGTAAACACTGTTCATTGTGTCATCCACAAATGTGGGTTAAAGCACTGTCATACAAAGAAGAAGCCAGGTGTGAACATCCAGAAACACCACTGTCTTCTCTGGTCCAAAGCTCATTTAAAATGGACTGAGGTTAAGTGAAAAAATTGTTCTGTGGTTAGGCAAATCAAAATGTAAAATTAAATTTGGAAACCACAGACGCCACATCCTCCATACTAAAGAGGAGAAGGATCCTACAGCTTGTTATCAGCACACAGTTCCAAAGCCTGCCTGATGGTATAGAGGTGCATTGACTCTGATATGGTCAGTTTGAACTTCTGAAAAAGCACCACCAATGCAGAAAAGTATATGAAAGTTTTAATGCTTCCATCCAGTTTTTTTTTTTCAGGAAAGATCTCGCATATTTCAGCAAGACAATAGTAAACCTCATATTGCATCCATTACAACAACATGGCTTTGCAGAAGAAGAGTCTGAAAACTGATCTGACCTGTCTGCAGTCCAGACCTCTCATCAATGGAAAACATTTGATGCACCATGAAACAAAAACTCCAGCAAAGAGCCAGGACTGTGGAACAGCTAGAATGCTACATCAGACAAGAATCAGACAACATTCACTCTTATTTAATGTTTGTGTGTGTGTGTTTGCTTAATTTATTGGTGTACTTATTTATTTAATGACACAGTAAAGCAAATTACACCTAAACGGGACATGAACATTCAAAAAGGACATCAAAAAATCCAATCAAAGACAAAAACTGGCATGATGTATGTTTTGATATGGTACAACATTTTAGCCTGCCAAAGTAAATGGTAAAAAAATCTTCATATGCAGAAAATTCAGTAATTCTATGGCACAATAGTTTTAAGAGTAATAAATTAATAATAAGAATACTACAAGCTTCTGTTTTGTTTTGTAAAATGTAATATGTACTGCAGATAGGTGGGAAAATAGGTTAAAGGGGTAATATAATGTTCGTTTGTTTTTACCAGCGCTTTTATAAACTGTTAAATAAATTCTGAAATCAAATAAAGCCACTTTATTGTAAGAGTAAATTGCCATTAATTTGACTGTAATAATCAGTGTGTGACCATTAGAGGGCGCTAGTTACCAACTGGAGTCCTTAAAGAGATTTTTACTTTCAAAATAAAAGATAAAACGTAATGATCGGGTATACTAGTGCTGGGTATTATTTTCTTAATTTCTGCGTCCAGTTGATATTTAAAAGCGACCATTACCGAGTAGCAACGATGACAAGGACATTGTTATTTATTGCAACATTAACAACGTTCAACTCTTATTTTCACTTCCGGGTTACATGAGCTTGCAGGAGCCATGACTTTGTACGAAGCAACATGAGATGTCAGCCTGGTTGAATGACTTACACTCTTTTAATGTACATAATTTGAAGACTCAGTAAGTGCAAACATTGCCGTCAACATGTCTACCCCCGGAAGTTTTGCAGAGGAGCGGCAGGGCAGAACTCAGAAGGTAAACAAACAAACAAATTAGCCTTAACTGAGGGGCTAGCATGTTAGCTAACAATAGCTGCCGCTGACTTTGGATGAAGAGCAGACACAGACAAGACTTGCCACGAAGGTCTTACTTTAATGTTTTAATCTCATCAGACTGAGGAGTAAACTGTCTGAGGGATTAAGATATCTGATGCAGATTAACAAACGAAAACAAGACGAGTTCGTCATGTTAACCAACTAGCTGTCGCGTTTATTTGATTTAGTCCCAAAAACAGCCTTTTTAGGATCTGCGCTCAGTTTACATTGAACAAATACTTCAGTAAATGACACAGGTCTTGTGCAAATTTTTGAAGATTACATTTTTTTTTTCAAGTTTATTTAACAGTGACCGAAAACACAAATGCTGCACATAAAATGATGTAATGTTTTGGATTGCATGAAGTGTCTCTAAGCGCAAATATTGTTAGTGTCAAGCTTTACAAGAAAACTAAGCTTCAACAACTAATGATACAAAAACACTAAACTGCCATATTAAATAATAACTGAAGAGGAGGAATTATTCATAAAAAGCATGGATAATAAGCAAAGTATTACACCAGTATTTGCTGTATAATTGATGTATTTTGTGTTTTTGATAACTGAAAACTAATTTCTAAAATCTGTCAACTTTTTATTGTTATTTGTACACTTTTCCAAATCTGAGAAACAAAAAGCGTAGTTGTCTAAATGATATTTTGAACACGTATCATATGCATGGCAGCTACGATGAATCTCCAAACAAATGCACATAATTGATAAAATACCAGCAAAATGTAGCGTAATGCAGCAGTCCACACACAAATACTGACAGCTATAAACATTCACAAGAGTCATCATCTTCTTGACTAAAATTCAGTATTCATATGTTGAAGCATCCTGAGGAAAAAAAATAAAATCTGATGTTTTATTTGATTGCAATAAATTTCACTGGTGCGTCAAATACAGTGGAAGACGAGTTTTAGGTATCATAAAAACATAAAAAAAAATGAAGTTAACAACATTCAGTGGGGATTAAAAATGATTAATGTAATATTAGAGCTGGTAAAAAGCAGCAAAAACTGCACATTTTTCAAAAAAATAAAGACATCTCAAGAAACGTTTAATGTTATTATTTGCACTTAAAATATTGCCACCTCAAAGTTGACATTTTACCTGTTATTGATCACATCTGTCTGTCGTTATTACAAATTTTGGTTAAAGGCAACTTAAAAAACAAACTTGAAAGAATGAAAATATGACACTGAATAATCAAGACTTAAAATCTTATCAATTTTTAAGATAAACTTTTATAGATTTAAAAAAAACTTTAGATATAAGTGAAGAGTTTTAATGCCACACCTCAAAATTAAATAGAGTGAAAACAAATGAGACAAAGTTTAAAAATAAAAGGAGCAGTGTGAGAATTTGTTGACATTTAGCAGTGAAGCTGCTGATTTCTCCCATCCTCGCTTTCTATCTTTAAATCTACACCTATTCCCACATATCAGAGCATTTTTTTCTCTACACTCTTTAAAAAAAAAGGTTTATTAAATCATCTAGACTAAAGCCACTTTGTTTATTTTGTAGCGATGTGACATTCTTGCACACAACAAAACCACAACTGTTTGTGTTTTCATGTTATTGTACATTGATACAAATAGCTTTTCTTGCATTTCTGTAACAAAAACATATATTAAAGCTAGTGAAACAGTTTGTTTGTTAATATGAAAATATATGTTGTGAATATTTATCATTAGTATATTGATCAGCAGAAAACATCTAATTGTGCCATTTAAAAGGAGATTATCACTGTTTTTTTCTGGATGTTCAGTCCATCTTTTAGCCATGCAAACTGAAAATGTAACAAAAACTTCAATAAAATAGATTTTAAAACTATTAACAAAGAACAAATCTATAACTCTAAAGACCAAACTTTAAAATGTCTGAAGGGTGTTAGGATTTTACACACACACAATATAGCAAATATTTTTCTTTACATGATTTCATTAGTTTTTTTTTTTTTTATAAACTGAGATTATCTGAGATGGTTAGGTGACCCAGAATAAAATGAGCCCAGTTCAAGCTGTGTGATCATCTGCAGGACGTTCTGGGTCCAGACTACGTCCCCACAGACGAGGAGCTGAAGCTGCTGCGAGAGTGCACCAATGAGAGTTTCGTCTACAGAGGTAAGTTCTTGCCTGTGTGTCAGGCTGACAGTAGTTCCCAATTTCTCCACTTGTCACTTGAATTTTGAACGTGTTCAACAAATTTCCTCCTAAAATAAACACAGGGTGGCTGCGGGCATCTCCAACCCACCACAAGAGAGCAATTTGGACACTGTGTTTGTGTAGATTCTCAGTCGTCCTGTAGTTGAAGACGTTTTTCAATTCAAAGAAAAGTGTGGAGTTACAATTTTTTTTTTTAATTGAAAAAGCTCCTCCAGTCTCAAGTTTTATAGTGGCTCATGGAAAACAGTACTTTATAAACCTTTATACCACCATCTTTTTAGCTGAAAAAAAACTTCTTGATAATTCTGCTGGAGGAGTCCCAAGCTGCACAGAAAAACACAGAATAATTGCAGCAATAATTGCATGAATAAACATGGAGAGTAAATACAGCAGCAGAGTGAGGAAATGTGGTCAGTCTGTCCTCCAGCAGTCTAAGCCTATAGCAGCAGAACTGAGGGATCGTTTAGGAAACCCAAACCAACCCTAACTATAGGATTTATCAAAAAGGAAAGTCTGAATCAAAGTAGACAGGGTGTCAGCCTCATGGACAGAAACCTTAAGTTGTTTCCACAAGAGAGGAGCCTGAGAACTGAAAGCTCTGCCTCCTGTTCTACTTTTAGAAACTCTAGGAACCACAGGTAAACCTGCAGTCTGAGAGCAAAGTGCTCTGTTAGGAAAATATGGAACAAAAAGATATTTTGGGTGCATTCACACCAGTCCTGTTTGGTCCGCTTTAATCAAACTCTAGTTCGTTTGCCTAGAAAGTCCGGTTCGTTTGTGGAGGTGTGAAGGTGCAATCAAACTCTGATTTGGACCAAAATAGTGAACTCTGGTCCACCTAAAAACCTACAGGTAAATACAACCAAAACAAACACATGGTTTTACCACTAGAGGGAGGAATGGCTCGTGATCAGAACAGAAATCCGAAAACCGTTACAATTAGGTGCTACTCCATTTTGGTTTCCTTTTCCAGAAAAAGGAAGTTGAGCTCAGTGTCTTCTTCAGAGGTTTTCGTGTCGTTTCCTTCAGTAGTTCTTGGTGCAGCGCCACCGCAGGCGAGGAGGGTAACAGGTCGCTCAAAGGCTTTGGCTCGATTGACTCAGTGCAGTGTGAAAGAGAACCGCAGCAGCTGAAAATTGAACAAATGTTACCATTTTGGTCCCCAATCAAACCGTGTTTTAAACCTTTGTCTGATAACTTTTTTTTTTTTCCTTCACAGCTCTTCCCTTTGCTGCCATCAGCATGGCTATTACTAATACCCTAATTACTAAAGGTATTCTGCAGAATTTACACAGCCTGTTTACTGAACATTTACTGAACTTTAAACATTTACTGAACTTTAAACGGACACAAATCTTTTCCAAATTCATAGGGATTCTGTCTGCATCACCGAGGTTTGGAGCTGCACCTAAAGTGGCCTGTAAGTTCAGGGTTTTATATATATTTGTATATAAAATGCAGTTAAACCACAAACTATAGAGCATCATACAGGAAGTAGTTTTTTTCCCCTTTCAATAAAATATTAGCACTGAAATGTTTACGAGAGTAAGAATTAGTGGCACAACTGTGCTTATACCCTTATTTTAAATAAACTTATCTAAAGGTGTTAAAAGTTTTGGCTAAAATTTCTGAATAGCTTTCGTATTAGTGAACTTTATTTAAAACCCATTAATCAGTGCTGTTCTTAAATAAACATCTGTTTACTGTTCGTATTTAAGATAACATTGGATTATGTTTTGTCTCGCAGTTGCTGGCATCTTTGGCTTCTTCACCGGGAAACTGTCCTACATGAAAAAGTGCCAAGAAAAGTTCAAAAACCTTCCAAACTCCCCTCTGGGAGATCTTGTGAGACAGAGGGGGGGAGTGTCTCAGTATGAGTGAGTGGGACACACTCACCAGTCATCAGTCATGCTCGCCAAAGGGATATTTTGGCCATTTTGAAGCGGTGGTCCACGTGAAAGCTATAAACAATTACTAATGATAGCTCATTGAACGGCCTCACATTTGGAGAAATAAGCCTCGCGTGTGATAGGATCGATGAGTTAATGGCTAGTCTGAACAGAGCCGAGGCCAAAGTGGATTGCTGCCGTTTTAAAGCTGCATCAGTCTCCAAAACCTCATAACGATAAGCTCACCTTTTGTAGCACAGTTGTTTTAGCAGAAATACTCTGAAAGTCCTGCTGGAATTGACCCCAGACTGCAACATAAGTGTTACAGCTAGCTGCTGCTGCTATTTGTGCTCACAAATAACCAGAGAAGTCTATGTAAATATCTATGTAATATGGAACTCTAGATGTTGCAGTGATTTAAAATTAAACTTGTTTTTCCCAAACTAAGATCTGTCTACACAGGTTATAATATTGTTCATAACTACTACACAGAACGCCACTTTAACATGGCCGAAATATCCCCTTAAATACTGGCCTGCTGTGATGTGTTAATGGTCTTTTCTCCAGCTGTCAGCAGCACACCCTGAAGCTTCTTTTTTTTTTCCTTTGTTGCTGTTTTTTTCTGCACTGCCTCCCAGTTTCAGTGCTCAGTCAGAGCTGAGTGACCCGAACGTCCCTTCGTACGACACCCCCCTGTTCCAACCAGCAGACGCCCCGAGCAGCATGTCCAGCTTCACCACAGATGATGGGCAAATGGGCAGGCCAGACGACTTAAGCACTCCAGGTACCTGACAGACACACACACTCACATATAGAGGCTGAACTTTGCCAGTTATGATGCTTTCATACGGAAGTGAAGCGAAACTTGAGAGAAAAAGTCAAAATTCCAACAGAAACTGTTAAAATATTGATTAGGAATGGGCATTTTAAGCAAAAACAATCTGATAATCATTCAGTTTATGCTGCTCGCCAGAGATCTTTATGTTCCTTCATTTTCACCGGTCCAGTGTATCAACATGGAGGGGATGCACATATTCTGTCAGTAAAGCTGAGCCCACCTGTGACCACAGTTTCCATTGAATAATTCTTTCAAAATAAACTGCAGTAGCAGAAACAGTCACTGGAACACAGTTTGTGACCCGCGAGCACTTTCAGTTAACCCTAAACATCTTTGCGTCCCTGTTCTTGTCAGTTCAGTCGTATGAGGAGGAGGAGCCTAAGAAGAAGTCCATCCTCTATGAGGACCTGAGACACAAAAACAGGGAGAACTACGAGGTGATGCTCAATCAGAAGGCTGACACGACGGTCAAAGCATCCTCGGCGAAGGAGCCTGCGAGACCAAAGAAACCAGGTACGCTGCAGCTGCAGACGTGTTCACAAGACAGGATGGTGAGAAGGGGGGG
>NC_051432.1:6870328-6891771 GCF_001649575.2 Kryptolebias marmoratus
GGGGGGGGGGGGGGGGGGTCTCAGTGACCACTGTTCATGTAGTTTGTGATCATTATGATCGTGGAAGTGTGAATAAAACTGAACTGGATGACTAATTGTTTCTGCTCTGGTGGTATTTGACGCCTGACTGGTTTTAATTTAAATAATAATAATAACACAAATATTCCTTTCATGGGACTCCACAGCTTTGCTTCATTTAAAACACACGGGCCAATTAACATGCAAATAAGTTTTCTTTGTTTTCGTTCTTTATATTTTATTTAATTACGGTAAAAAAAAACACTCTTACCTTGGTTGTGACTGTTGAGAAGTCGGAGCTGATCAGCATCTTGTCCCACAACAAAGTGGCAGACTGCGTCAGTGAGTAAAAAAATGTTTTACTATTCAGCACAGCCATGCACCAAAATCCTCATTTAAAGCTGAGTCATGTGTTGTGTACCTTTTTAGTTTGAGTGTATAAAACAACATGGTGGCATTTTGATGAAAATCCTAATAATTACCAAAGGGTGTAAGACTTAATTAACCCTAGAAAACAACATTTGACTAATGTTTCCCACTGTTGAAGCACAAAGCAAACACTTTAGAGTTGACTCATCCAGGGTTTATTTCACAAAACCTAGATAAGGTATTATGCAATGGATTTATTTTTTTTTTTTTGGTCAAATCTACACTTTTGAAAAAAAAAAAAAAAAACCTAAATCTATAAGACATAAGTTGCCATGGGGATTTAGTCTGTGCTCCAGACCAGGTTAATCCCGCAGGGTGTTTTCATTGCCCAGTCAGGAGTCACCAGTCTTACAGGCTGTCGTGATTGTTTTTACTGCCTGCCGCTGAAGGCCAAAGAGCAATAATATTTTTTTTTTTCTGCGTGTGTGTGTGTGTAGAGGATCTTAGTTTAAAAGCCTAGCATCAAAGCTGGAGGGCAATATGCATTCCTTCAAGGAATGCTGGGTCTTTAATCATTAATAAAGGACCTGGTATAGGGTCTCGTTTGTCTCTATGTGTCCCTGTGATGGACTTGCGACCTGTCCAGGGTGTCCCCTGCCTCTCACAGCAATGGCTGGAGATAGACGCATTTGAGAAACTAATTAACCAAGTAAAACAACACTTTTCTGAAGTAGAGAATTAAAAACGTAAATTAACAAAAAAGTGGTTCAAGCTTAGAGAGTGATTTACATTATATACATTTCATATACCATATATTAACAGTTGAGCTTTAGTTTATAGAAGAAGGAAAACATCTTATCTGCCAAATGAAATAATAATAAAAACATTTATTGATCAAATTTAAAGTTACAAAAGACACCAATTACATTTTTACACCCCAACTGTAAAAGCAGAAAGCTACATTATTACAGTTTACAGGAGAAAGTCCTTCAGTGAGCTGCTGCTAAACTAACGAGAAGTCATAACAAAGAAACTTAAAAACGGTAGAAAATGTAAACAGACATTAAAACAAACGTAAGGCATAGCATTCATTGAAGGAATGGATATCACCCACCGTCTTTAATGACAGTTTTAATTAAAGATGGCCGCCAAAGCCACATCTTTGGCTCAATGTCTGTAAATCTGACTGAGCCATTTTATGTGACTAGCTATGGCGGCCATCTTGAATGGGATCGACTCCAGATGTTCATCCAAAGGTTACTTTCTGGAAGTTTCATTCAAATTTATCCAGTTTGTGAGGTACAGTAATTCGCTGACAAACACAGATGATGATAACAACTACTGTTTTCCTCCATGACTGTGGCTGTGTTTGCAGCTGTGCATGAAATTCTGGCCCAAGGAGTGTCCATGATTGTGTCCAACATTATGAGGTAAACCGTGTCCATGGTTGTGTCCAACATTATGAGGTAAACCGTGTCCATGGTTGTGTCCAACACTAAGTGGTGACAGATGTCCGTGAAGATTTAGAGGTGGTGCAGAACTCGGAAATGAACTGGCTAAATGTGGCCAGCCTTCGTAAGTTGTGCCTGTGGTATTAGCAGTGTTGAGGCTGGATAAAGGAGCATAAGCTTGGACCGGGTAAGACCCAGGAGTGGGATTTATCTGTGGCAGCAGGGTCTTCCTCCTCTCCTCTGTGGACGCAGGAATGAACATCCCTCCGCTGACAGTCCTCAACAACCTGAACGGCACCATCTTCTCCAGAAGCGCAGCCCTGGCCTCGGACACGTCCATAAGAGAGAGCCATCCTTTCCCACACGCCCACCCTATCAGGATGCCTATGACGTTACAGAGCAGCACATTACGAGGAATCAGAACGGTGCATATCATGAGGAGCAGCCAAGGGAGGGCCACAGAAGGAAAACTGACCCCGCAGAGAAAACCTTTGGTCATTTTTGTGTGCATGGTGGTCAGAGCCACACAGGCCAGGGTCACCGGGAGCAGACCCTCAGTGTGAGTCTGCATGTCTTCATCTTGCAGGAAATCCAGGAAGCTGTAGAACAGGCCGTTGGTGGAGGATAGCAGGAGGAACCGGAACAGGAAGCGAACGGTACCAACACTTTTCTCCACGCTGCCACACAAAAACAGCAGGGCGGTGATGTTCAGGAGAAGCTGAGCGACAGTCTGGTGGTAAAAAGGATACAGGAGAAGGCTGTGTATGTGTCCACTCTGAAAGACAATGGACCCAATACTGAGGACCCCCTGAGTCAAGTCAAAATATGTTTCAACACAAAACAAAACACATGAGAATAAGGCCACTGTCACGATTCCGCTTGAAGGAACTGGAAATACATCTTTAAAAACTTTGAAGAACATGTTAAAGTTTTCAGTTAGCATCATAGGATATCCGCGGCTAACATGGGGTTTACGAAACGAAACAAGCCACTTGCTCACTTCCGGAACAGAAAATGTTGGTATTTTTCAGAACAATGTTACACGTGTTGGATAAATGTAGCTCTTGACTGATGAATAAGCAGTTTACAGTCAGCTTGAATAGAGACGCTTCCGTGTTTCTCTGTCGTTCACCCAGCAGAACCGGGCAATCTTAGCTTTAAACGGAGGAAGGCGCGTTTCCGTTAAAACCTTTCAGAATAAGATCCTTTGACGGATATTTGTTAATTTATGTTTGGATTTTCTTTTTACCTGCTAAGCAAATTATACTATTTATACATATAAGGCGAATGTAAGTGTAATCTGTAAAAAACAAAGGGATAAAACCTTAATATATTTTTAATAACAGTAATTGTGTTATATTTTGAAGGGCGCTTTGCTCAACATCCGGTGTTTGTAGCGCTCTGATTTCCTCCTGGATATGTGGATTATTCTGATTATTTATGTAAACGCATCATAAATATCGAGAAAACGCAATAAAATTGCTTTATTAATTTTTCTTTTTATGAACTCTAATTTATGTTTACTTACTCTCAAAACTGTTAAAGAATTTCATTTTGGAGTTGTGAAAAAAATGTGCATTTCCCCCCACAGCTGTGGTTTAACATGTAACATTAATATATGTCAAAACAAATCATGTCAGTCAGAGGTGTTCTAACAAACTGAATTTCTATGGAAAAAAATGTTTAAATAAACTGTTATTAAACTTATTCTTTACACATTGTTTTTATTATTTATTGTTTTTAAACTAAGAAGACCAATCTTAGGTGTAATTTGTTGTTAGAGGAATGTAATGGCTTTTAAAATTATTTGATCTGACCTGCATCGAATGTTTACAAACTATGTTTCTGTGACAAAAAACAACGGAGTTTTAAATAGGAAAAAAACATATGAAGTATTTTAATTCTTACAGCAATCCCAGTACCAACTCAGAGTTTATTTTGCATTTCAAAAACGTTGTATTTATATTTTAAATCTTATACTTTATTTATGTTATCAATGCTGAAATTTATTATTTTCCAATATGTGTTTTTTTTATTTTGCCACACTAAACAAATGATTGTGGAGGACTAAAACAGTAAAACCTAGTAATAAATGCAAAAAACAAACAAAAAAACAATAAATCAACATTCCAAAATTACATGAGAATGAACTAACTAAACTAATTAATTTTAAAATATTAAATTTTAGAGAGCAAAACATTTTTTTTAAATACTCACACACATAAATATTTTTGGTCAAAATTATTGACAACGTTTTAATTTGCACTAAATCTCCTAGGGAAATTACATTTATCATTATTAGTAGTATTAGAAGTAGTAATAGTAAGAATATATTGTCATTTTTCTAATTCTGCATGTATTTGTTAATTAGTTCTCCATTATAACCCAAAGCGATTTAAAGGAATTATACCGCTTTTTAGCAGTATTTTCCTTTAATACTCAATATTAAACTGTTTTATTATTGTGTCTAAATTTTAAGGCGAATGTCAAAGGGGGAAAAAATGACGTAGGACGTAAAGCTACGTAAGCACGTCCGTCGCTCTTCCGGTGTCGTACAGTAACTGCGGCGGATGTTGATGTTTTGTTCCGTCTCTCGGTCTGAACTCCTTGGTATTTTCGTGCTCTTCCTCTCCGCTCCGAGCGCTTCTCCCTCCGCCGAGTTTCGCTGTCTGCCGGCGTCGTGTCTCTCCCGGTGTCAGTGCCGGGAAGAGACCCGAGAGCGAGCCGTCGTGAGATGATGGAGGACTTTGACGAGATCTACGAAGAGGACGAGGAAGAAGAGGACGAGGACAGGGCCGCGGAAGAACAGCTCCTCAAGTACGCTCCGGACCCGGTGGTGGTGCGAGGCTCCGGGCACGTCACCGTGTAAGCAGCCGGCGGGGCTCGCTAGGGGTGGTGGCCGGGAAATGAGTCTCAGCGGCGGTGTCTGAGGACAACTGTCCGCCGGTTGAAGAACTACTAGCCGTGTTAGCTAGCTCAGCTGCTAAAGCAGGCTAAGTTAGTGAGCAACTGTGTGGCGGCTGGGTTTTTTTATTTTTTATTTTTACAAACATGACAAATATTCACTTTTGGTGAACCTACAACACATTGAGTAAAAGTGTTTTTTCAGTCAACCTATTGTGTCGTTTATACAAGTGACACTTTCAGACATGCTGGTGTAGATTCTCAGTCATCCCGGACATGGCAAACCCAAACTAAATAAGTAAAAATTAAAAATAAAACAACTATACTTCTATTTTGAAGTTGAAGACTGTCAGCATAGAGGCAGACGTTTCAAGTTCAGAGTAAACAAATTAAATTTAAACAGTTTAAAAGTTTACATAGTTTAGTGTGGTCCCATGGTCTAGTTTAGGACAAATGTTTTTATCAGCTGCTGATAAGAGATTTATTGATGTGATCATAAATCTGTGATCTCAGGGCCTAACCAACCTTCTTGTATCGCACTGGTTCCTAAAACTAATGTGGGGTCCCTGCTGGGGGTTGAGGAACACTGATTTGGGGGTCTCGAGGGGATTTGTACAGCTAAAATAAAACTTTACTTTAAGTTTATACAAGAGATGAAAGTGATGCTGTTTGTTCATGCCTTTATGCTCTTGTTTAATTTCCGCAATAGTGATGTTTGAGTCTCACTTAATTTGTCCCTTCTTATTTGGGGGACGGGAGATGAAAAGTTTGGGAATCACTGCTGTAGGAAATGCAGTGTTAAGATGTTTAAGAAAGAAAGCTAAACCGAGTGTTGGGACTTTACAGTAAAGCAAACAACAGCGTGCGTACATTG
Organism: Kryptolebias marmoratus; assembly: GCF_001649575.2. NCBI lineage: Eukaryota > Metazoa > Chordata > Actinopteri > Cyprinodontiformes > Rivulidae > Kryptolebias > Kryptolebias marmoratus. The sequence continues at coordinate 6,875,945 of NC_051432.1, forward strand.
TTGAAACCGCCCATAATGTCAAAGCTTTTTGTCTCATTTTCAGTCCAGTCTTTGTACCTTTTTGTAGGACAATTGAAGAAGAGTTGGGCTGACATAAAAAACTTTCTAAAGCTGACGAACGGTTTCTGAAAAGTCCTATAAATGCATTAAATGATTTGTATGGTTAAAATGTGCAGGACAATGCGTACTGCCATCAGCATGATCAGTAAACATTATGGAAAGCTGGAGAAGCAACCGTTTTATAAATATAAACAGTGGAAGTGTTACTATTGTAAACAGAACTGATGTCATTCACACAAAATATATTCTTTATCTGTCTGAGGTTTTCCTCAAGTACTGATCATTGCATTCAAAACAACTTACATTTTTTAACATTTTCTTAAAATGCGTACATTTCTTTATCTTTCCTATATACCCAAGGCTTCTTTCTTCTTTTCCCAGTTTCTCAATAGTATGTGGTTTGATTGATGAGCTGCTTGTTAGGCTTCAGACACCTGCGTAACAGAAATCAGCATGTGCTTAACATCCAGCAAAGTTACATTAATGAAAATGTGCCGTCTGAGGCTATAAATCAATGTTTTCTTGGGGTGAATTATTCCTCATGACCCTGACCTATGACTGACCCTCACAATTCAGTGAATCGTGTCATTTTTTCCTTACAAAGAACCCATTTTATCAGTTTCTATGTCAGCTGAGGAGAGATTACACATTACGTTCTTGGGTAGAAAAATGGAGGTGTTCTGTGGAGCTTTTCTTCGTGCTAAAACTATTTTGCAGCTGTGGGCTGAAATCTTTCAGAAAGGTCATTCTGAAAATATCTACAAGTGACTAAAGCTGGGTTAGACTCTAAATTAGCAGTAAGTGATTCTGTAAAGTCACGCATTTCTATACGTGTGTCCTGACGCATATCAATTAAAGACAGTCCAATAAACCCCTGAAGGCTGCTGGGTAGGTTTTGCAGTTTTATCCTAGTCTGAATAAAGTAAACATTTTTCCTTTTGTTTCTGCTTTCTTCACAGGTTTGGACTCAGTAACAAGTTTGAGTCAGAATTTCCTTCAGCACTGACGGGAAAGGTGAGCGTGTTTTGTGTTTATCATCCGAGTATTTGTGGCCAAGCCACGTTTTTGCTTTTGATCGGACACGGGACATACTTTTTAACTCAGAGATTGTGTTTGAAACGTTTCCTTGTTTACTCGTGTCCTCGCTGACCACATCATGATCACAATGTAGTCGACTAAATATGGTAGAAAGACGGCATAGTGTTTTAGCTTTTTGAACTCTGCGTGAGTGCAGTGTACTTCAAGTTATGTGCTGAGTATTCATAGCCAGGTGTTATCATTTTTGCTGGTTTGGGCTGCGAAAAATGTAATTTACCATCATACGTCTCCATAACACTGATATAAAATGTATAAATGCACATCTGTGCTTACATGTCACACTTTAACTATATTTTGTAGCTACCACACAAGCATGGACTGCTGCTCTATCTCTCAACCTTAAACATACTAAACTTATGAATTCATATTAACTACAAAATATTTCTGCATTTTTAGAGTTGCAGTATTTGTGCAAATAATTAAAAGTCAGCCGAGCATTGATATTAACGGTTGGAAATGCTGCCACCTGTAAACCCCAAGAGTTGAAAAAAATTCACCAAACTGAAAATCTAAACAAAATTACGCAAGACATTTATTAGGTCATTTTGTTCGGGTATTGAATAGGTATCATGTTCATGGTTATTTAAACCAGTTTTACTTCAACTAAGTTAAAGATTTTGTCTCAGTTTCTAGTGTTGGACTCTCTTTATCCTCAGCAGATGAGACCCAAACACACTGACACATTTACCATAAATCCTGCACTTTTTGGTGCTGCCATAGAATGGCCCTTCAGTTGCTGTCTTTATTATTGTTCCCACCAAAGATGGGTTTTGCAAATAAATTCACCTTGTTGCTTTTTCTCTCCTCACAGCCAAACGTTGAGTTCTGTTGGATTTATTAGTCCTGACCCTTAAAATGTTTAACATGTTTTCTCTTCTTAAAAAAAGATTAAATATTCAGTCGGAGGATCTTTAGACGGATTCCACAGATTCTTTTCTTTCTTTCAGAAACTCGTATTTAACTTGCAACGCATTTTTTAAATCAAATCAGTCAGGTCAGATTAGCGTCTCTTTTCATTATAAGGTTGCTTTAATTGAGGACGTGAGATGGAGTGGTCCTTGGCTGGTGGACACGGAGGGTTCTTGAGGGCTCTGAGATTTGCATTTCTGTGCTTCGTCGTGCACTGTTGTTGCTCGTGTGTGTGAAGTAACTCGTGATCAAAAAGGTGAATTGTAAAGAAACTCTCAGAAAATAATCACTTACTGTATCTACAACAGATTAACTTTTACAGTCAATTTATTTTAAGATGGCCACCACAGCTAATCGCCCACAGACTGCAAAAAAAGTGGCTACAACTCAGTCAGATTTCCAGATATTGAGCTAAGGTTTGGTATAGTAGTAGCTGAGAGTCATCCTCATCACATACTCTGGCATTTACAAATTTTGACCAAAATGGCTACAGCTCTGTCATATAGCTGTAAAGTAAGATGATCTCAGTTGTATCCTTTTAAGGAGTTCTACACCTCTTCTGCATAAGTTAAGTTAATATATATGTTATTTTTTAAAATGTACACACCAGCCACGAGAAAAACATGAAATATTTGTTGCTGGCTAAAGAACCCAGAAGGCCAGGAAATAATAAATGTAACATATAAGGACGTTTTCATTGAAACTGTAGCCCCTGGTCCATGACTCTGGGTTTCCATTAGGTGGCTCCAGAGGAGTTCAAAGCCAGTATCAACCGCGTGAACAGCTGTCTGAGGAAGACCCTCCCTGTGAACGTGCGGTGGCTCCTGTGTGGCTGCCTCTGCTGCTGCTGCACTCTGGGCTTCAGCCTGTGGCCCGTCATCTGTCTCAGCAAGAGGGTGAGACGTCCCCAACTCTGTCCTGCACTCTGATGGTGCTCGCCACCCACGCTGTGTTTGCCCGTTTTGGTGATGGCTCTCTCAGATCTGACGTCACTTTTGTCTTCCAGACGAGGAGATCGATGGAGAAGCTTTTGGAGTGGGAAAACAACAGACTTTACCACAAGGTGTGCTGTGGATGTCTAACTGTTCATGCGTGGTTTGGTGTTGGACTTTTGCCTAATGATAGAAAATGTCTAATCGACCGTCTCTGTTTACAGCTGTGCTTGCACTGGAAACTTAGTAAAAGGAAGTGTGAAACCAATAACATGATGGAATATGTGAGTATATATGTGGGCTCTGTGCATATGCCAATGCTGAAGGCGACAGAGCAACGATGTGTATGTCTGGGTGTTTATATCTGCTGTCAGCAAAATATCTCATGAACAAGTGAACAGATTTTAATGAAACTCTAAAAAAAAGTAATTATTAGATGTATACAATTGATTAACTTTTGGACTCAGCCCCATTCCAGATGGCCACTAAGTGAGATTAGCAAACACAAAAATGTCTACCTCAACCAGTTTTATAGCAACTGAGCTAATATTTAGTGTGGTAGTAGCTGAGAATGATCCTCAACACGTACTTCGAGCATTAACAGATCGCATAAGATCTAACCTCTGTTAGCTGTCTGTCTGTTAATAAAATATTTCATTAAACACTGGTGGTTTTTTAAATAAAACTTTCAGAAATAGTCACTGGATGTAAATCTATATCTCAGATTAACTTTTGGAGTGAGTCCATTTCAGGATGGCTGCCACATCTTATTGACCTTAGCAAACACAAAAATGCTTATAACTCAGTCATTAACAAAGCTATATAGCTATAATAGGATGTAGACTTGAGCATTATTCACATCTCATACCTGGAGTGCTAACATTAACAATAATAAAGTTATTTTAAATGTCTTAAAGCATTTGACTAAAAGCAGAAACTTTAAACACAAACTACTGTAAAAAGTTTTGTTAGGTAGAGTTTGGAGGTTAATCCAAAGCCAAACCACTGCACTATGAGGAAAACAAAAGCAAAATGTCTCTGGATAGCAAACTGTAAATGGGTTTGCACATGTCCTTTATGGATTCTTTTTGATTTGTTTCTCTGCAGAAAGGTTTTATCAGGTTCCTTGTTTTTTATTGCTTTCCAAGGCATGGGTAAGGCTCTGTAAGTTAGGCAGAGTTGAATGATGTAAGATTTGTATCTAAAACATGCCTATGAATGCTGTCAAATTAAAGCACGTTTGAGGATGAATCCTTGAATGGAGTGCCTGAAATTTAAAGCTACTTGGTCATAATGCTGCAGAAATCTTTGGGTCTGTTATTGCATTTGGCAGCCCTGCACAGCGTTGGGTTAAGTTGCTCAAAACAGTCAAATAGAATTAAAACATGGATCAGTATCCGTATGAATAATGTGGAAAAATAATTACTGTCCTACAAAGATTGCTGTGTTCTGTACCATGAATGAAGTCGCCTCGTTCTCCTGACTGAAAGCCTGTTTTGTTTTACCTTCTGCAGGTCATCCTAATAGAGTTCCTACCTAAGATTCCCATCTTTAAACCGGACTAGCCTGACCACAGACGGGCCAGAACATCCTTCTGCCCCAGCGCCGTCACTAAACTACAAAAGACTGTAAAGCTCTCGAGCGGCTTCTCCCCCTGAAATACGCCAGTATTTGTTTACGTTTGCCCTCCCTCTTTTAACCCTTGGCCTTCAACGTACCTTCTCTACGTCTTTGTTTACAAATCCAGCACTCTCACGTTTGATTTTTTTTTTTTTTTTTTTTTAGGCAGGAAGGGGGGGGGATTTTCTGTGGAACTAGTGGACTGTTGAGCTGCTTCTAACCAGCATCAGTCCGTGGAGCGTTTAGAAGAGAACCAGCCATGAGCAGCGATGTGGATTTTAAAGCCACAGCTGGAGGCTGGACGCTCGAATCGAGCCCTACGGGGACGTCTTGGTTACGAACTTAAGCACACAGCACAGTCAGACCATGTTAAAACACTTTAATAGCTCACACCTGCAAATAAAGCTGTTGGAAATGTGACCTGGGTCTGTGTCGGCGGCGGTCACGGAGCCAACACGAGGCGAACATCGGCGCTCGTCCGAACCGGGGCTGCGGAGGACAAACTAGAGCTCACAGCCACACGTTCCGGCCGAGGGCGGCTGAACTCGGCGACCATCTGTCGGACGTCTTCTTGCCCTGCGCACCACCAGTGACAATCACACACTCTGACTCCCGCTGGCCTTCTCTGTCATGCACAGTTTACATGAATTCGTTGGTTTGTTTTGTTTTTTTCTTCAAGTGACCATTAGAAGTCAGGAGAGACGATGAAGAGACTTGGATTTTTTTTTTTTTTTTTTTTTACTTTTTTTTGTTAGCTCAGGATTTGTTTACCATGTCGATGCAAATCGAGTTTGAGTGTCAAACAGAGAAACAAGCAAAAAAATTGAAAGAACTTTAGAAAAATCAGACATGACAAACACTTTTAAATCAGTTTATTTTGCCATAGCTACTATTTGTGATTTGATGTGCATATACTATTGATAACACATTTTTTTTGTTCCTTCATCTCTGTGGTCATGTGTTAACACTGAAAGCACAGTATTGTTATGTCCTTCACTCCTTTACATGGCCTGCTTCACCTACCTGCTAATCTTTACTTATTCGCCTGTGTTCAGTGAAGCATAAAGATGTGCGTCAGACTTCTGCTGGTTTTTTCTTTTTTTTTGTTCTTCTTTAAGTTCAGAGGTTTGGGTTTACTACAGAGGTTATGTTGTGTTTATTAAAGTTGTTGTTGGATTCTAAAAAATTAAGCTTTGAGTAGAAACAGACTGCTGCCTAATCAGAAGCATGGTTGAAAAGCTGCACTAATAAATATTTTTATACTTATAAAAAAAACAGTTTTGAACATGGGATAAAAAGGTTACCCTTTGAATCAACGGAGAATCGTGAAGAATGTTGCAGGCAAATTTCTAAAGAAAGAAGATTTGAATTGAAGTTTGACACCTTTAGCCGATATTTGTGCTTCACTGTAAAAGTGGCTCTTTTTTTTTTTTTTTTTTTTAACAGCCACTTTCTGGCAAAGCACATTTTATCTTTATTAAATAAACCTGACATTTGCGAAAAAGTAAGAGGAAAGGTGAGCCCAACAAAGCTGGCTTTATTATTATTTTTTTGGATCACATCAGTGTCCAAACACTCAGCTATGTTAACAGAGATCATATAACTTTTAATTTGAACAAAGCCACCTTGGTTTTAGTTTTCTTTTTTATTTTTTTCAGCTTTGGTGATTGTATAACTGGCACTCAGGGGAGATTAACTACAAAATGTAGCATTAAAAAAACATAAAGTATATCTTCTTGTCAGGTATGTTCCAAAGTCACGCCAGGGTGTCCCGTTCATTATAAAGGCCGCACATTACTTGAATAACTGTGCAGTTATGCATTTGGAGCTGCTTTTAAAACTGAAAAAAAATATATATGTATAATGTAAAGAAGACTAACCTTTTTCCATTGTCTGTATGTCTTTCTGTTCAGATTGCGATGGAAGCACACACACATCACGGACCCACACAAACAGATGTAGTGTTAGTGTGACAAACACACAACTTCACTTAGTTTACTGCCGGTTTGCAGATCGGTTCATCCGTCGCTTTATTATTATTGTTGTTTTTCACTCCTGATTTTTGTCAATCAAAGCGCGGGGCTTTTGTTTTTCTGAAACGGTGTGTGTGTGTGTGTGCACAGTGTATGCAAGATGCAAATGGACTTCAGAGATCTGACTGCTTGAATTCTGCACAGAAAATGAGTCTTTTTTTATAAGATCCTGGGTGTACTGTGTATGTGTGTGTGTGTGTGAGGGAGAGATATATTCACATGTAGATGTATGTACAGTTATAAACTACCAATAAACAAGGCGATGGGCAACCTTTTGTCATGTGATATAATTTTACAGATTGGTTTTGTCCTAATATAAAGCCTTTCTTTTGCTGTGTTTTGTCTTCAGGATGTTGATCATAGTTTTGGAGTTAGTTCTCTGGTAGCTCTGGGGTTTGGTTGACATCTCTAACCCATGAGGCGTCCTTTGACCAGATTACCACCTAAATTCAATCACTTATTTGTTGTGACAACAACCAACGTTACCTGACAAGTTCATCTAAATCTTTTTATTAGATTTGAAGTAACTTTGCAAACAGACAAACAAACCAACGCTGCTTGGTGGAGGTAAATAAATAAATCCTCATATAGTGCACTCGGGTAACAATTACTGCTGTAAACCTCTGGGAAAGTCTTATTTTCCACAGTTTGAGCCTTATTTTTAATAAACAAACCTTGCCTGTATTTTAACGAATGTAAACAAAAACTTGTACTTTTTTTTAAACAAGAGTATATCTGCTGCAGGTATTTTAATGCTATTTTATAGGACACCTTTTTACCATTCCTTCATTCATTCATTTTCTTTTACCCACTTTCTCCTGTCTGGACCACAGGGCAGCTGCTGCTTGTCTCCGGCGATCACATCTTTTACCCGGGTCTTTCAGACGTCACATATTCATTGACCTCTGTCCTTTGCAGGCTCTTTTGACTCTCTGAGTCAATACGTTTTACAGAAAGTCATCCCCCCTGCCTAAATACTGTATTTGCTCAGATCCCTTTGACTGGACTTTGTTGCTGATTAGAAAACCACAGATAAAGCAGCGTCAATTGATTTTGCTCCCAAACATCAACTTGAACCAAAACATTTACAGGAATGGGTTACGCAAGGACTTCCAAGAACATGAAGCCCTTCTAAGGCTAGTTGGGGGCAATCTACCAACTAATCAGTCACGGCAGATTGATCAGTCTTTATCCTCATCCTTTAAATGGCCACGACTGCGGAGAAAAAAGAAGACAGTATTAGTTTACAGTTCAGTTTCTGTTTATCAGCCGCCTGTTTGTGGACAGCCAACTGCAGCTTGTAGGGTTTTTTTTTTTTGTGCAGATGTGTGTCACAAAAACACACAACCACAACCACAAACATATGCTCTGTGTGTGTACTTGCTTCTCTCTCAGCTTGAGGGATTTGAGGGAGACCCAAGCTGTTGTTTGGTGTGCATTTTTTACTTTTTCTACGCCATTTGGATAGGTGGAACTTCAAAAATGTAAAAAACAATCACTGCTTTTCATCAAATAAAAAAAAAATTTAAATTACATATCAAACAATTCTTAACGAAAATAAATGAAAGAGCACAACTTTATGAATCACATTTCGGTAATAAGCCTTCGTTCCTTCCACAAAAGTCCAAAGAAAAACATTGAGCAAAAACTTTTAAAAAAATGTATTATTTTTTATTTTATATGATAAAAAGGAAAAAAAGACATGCCATCATGGGTCCAATTAATGACAAGAAAACAGGAAATGTGAAAATATAAGTTTATTTTTTTCCAGTCCAGCTCATCCCTCAGTTTATTAACAGACTTTTAAAAAATGTCTCTTTATCTGACGCCATCCTGTCTTTTTTCTATTATACAGGCTGCTCGTTCCCAGCTCTGCCCACCTATAAGAGAAATTTGGACCTTCACGTGTCTCATACCCAAACAAAATACTTAAACAATGTACAATAAAATCCAGGGGGCTTCTTTCTCTTTATCAATCATCTTTATTAAGCAGAAGTCACTGAATCCTAAAGGAGTGTTTTTTTTTCCCCCATTTTAAATATGTTCAGGTATATTTTGCCAGTCTTCTAACCAAGGTTTCAGGATTATGGTTCAAATTTAAGACCTACATGAATGACAAAGGTCATTTTAAAAAGTAACAAATCTGATTGTCTTTTAGTCAAATTCAAACCATATCATTTTTTTTTTTAAGTACAACAAACCAGTTTCAGGAGCAGAGCGACAGGTTTCTTTTGTGAGGAAGCCTGATGGAAGAAGCAAGGAATGATTGAGCATACAAATTTAAGCTGTAACTAAACTTATTATGTTTTATGTTTGCTGTATGTGCTATATTCACACTAACAATGTATATTTAATTTAGCATCTGCTTGACAGAAAAACACAAATAATTAAGTTTTTTTTAATTTAATGGTAAACAGACTAAGGCTTTTTTTAAAATAAGCAAACAGATGTCCCCTCTTGCATTTAAAAGAGCACTGTACAACCTCCTAATTGATTAGGAGATAAGGAGGAAACATTTTGAATGTCTGAAGCTGACACGGATTGAGTTTACTCTCAGTTTAAAGCAGAGACCTGCACGTCTTTATCATTTGCAGGATTGACTATTGGAGTGCTCTGCTTTCTAGTCTTCCTAAAAATAGAGTTTATCTCATCGGTTTCAAAACTCAGCTGCACAAATGTGGACAAAGACAAGACAAAGAGAGCCTGCGTCACACCGACCTTAACGCGCCAGCTTTGCGTTCTTGAACTCCAGCGTTCTTTTATTGTGTGAACTATGTTGCAAACACTGAGGGCAGTGTTTGACCAAAACTGCTACAACTGCATCATTTCTGAGCATAAGAGGATCTCAGTCTAAAACACAATATGCATTCATTCAAGTACTGCTAGGCCATCAATTTATTTATTTCAGTTTTAATGGTTACTGCCTATTTTTCCTCAATATTAAGAGCTGTAAAATAGCATTTCCTCAGTTCAGTCCCTTTAGTTACTGTCATCACTGTTTATTCTTCATTTACAGTTTATTACTGTTCCAACTTTGTTTGCTTGTTTTTTGGTTGTTTCTATCTGCTGTAAAGCTGCGGCATCACGTTCTGCTGTATGAATTGCTTTATAAAAAAACGTCTGAGTGACTGTCAACAGAATAAGGAGTCCCATCGTGATGACTTGCATTTAAGTCATTTGGAGTCCCTCACTAGGTATTGATTGTCTTGGACAAAATCCCATAGTTGTGTATCAATGTGCCATATTCAGGTTCAAAGGTGGAAAACTTGTGAAACATTCATTTAGAAAGTTCAAAAAACCCACATTGAGCAAATCTAATATTTCAGATTAATATTTTCCATATTACTCAAAGAGCCTAAATCATTTTGACCATAAGAACATAAAACAAACGTGCCACAGAAGACAAGAAGTCATGCTTCATTTTTGTTCTGCAGCTTTATTTCAGTGGGCATTTCTTTCCATTTAAAGACGCTGCCTTGACATTTCTGACCGGGTTAATTTTTGCTTGTTTCAGCTGCAGAGCCAACAAACTGAGAGAAAATGTCGACAATCTCCTGAATTCCTTTCTCACTTTTTAAGAACTTTTCCATAACACTAAGGCTTTCAATGTTTATGCTGCTGAGATCCATACTCTGGGTTTCCTTGGATACAGATGGATCTGGGCAAAAACCTGAAAGATATAGAATTTAGAGTTAATTTTATTTAGTCAAGAAAATATCAAATTACTGAGACCCTGGTTCACAAAATATTTGGCTATAAATAATCCTGTTCAGATTAAAGCAGAACTCTGACTCTGGTTGGTAACTTTGGGATCTTTGTCCCCTATTGATGTTGTTCTGTTGGGTTTTAGGAGGCACGTGTTCATGTAAAATTTGTATTTTTTACATACATCCATCCATTATTAACAGCTTGTTCCGTAGTTGGGTCTTGGAGGCAGCAGCTTAAGCTAGGGAGGACCAGACATCTTCTTCCACAGCCACCTCTTCCAGTATTAGCCTCCCTCACCCGGGTTTGAGGATGGCCCCCAGCAACCTTGCGGCCGCAGCTCAGGGGAGCCATCTCATTAATAGAGGTGCGGAACATGGCCCACTCGGACTCAATGTCCCTCGCCTCAGATAGGGTGCAGTTGGAGCTCTGCTGGAGGTGGGAGTTGAAGATCTTTCTGATGGGTTCTTCTGCCAGGCGTTTCCAGCTGAACCCTCTGTACACCTCTGAGTCTACCGGGTCTGTCCGGCATCTTCCCCTGCCATCTGATCCAACTCACCACCAGGTGGTGATCAGTTGTCAGCTCTGCTCCTCTCTTCACCCGAGTGTCCAAAACAAACAGCCGCAGGTCAGATGGCACAACTATAAAGTCTATCATTGACCTGCAGCCTAGGATGTCCTGGTGCCATATGCACTTATGGAGGACACCCTTATGTTCGAACATGGTGTTCATTATGGATAAACTGTGACTAGCTCAGAAGTCCAATAACAGAACACCACTTGGGTTCAGATCAGAAAGGCCGTTCCTCCCAGTCACGCCCCTCCACATCACACTGTCGTTATCCATGTGAGAAGAGAAGTCCTGCAGCAAAACCACGGAGTCCCCAGCCGGAACACCTTCCAACACCCCAGCTAAGGACACCAAGAGGACTGGGTACTCTGAATTGCAGTTTAGCCCACAGGTTAGAGCCCATTCCCCCACCTAAAGGCGCAGGGAAGCTACTCTCTCATCTACTGGGGAAAACTCCAACACACAGGCGCCAAGCCAGGGAGCTATAAGGAGCCCCACACTAGCCGGACGCCTCTCACCATGGGCGTATGAGTATTTTTTATATTCAAACCTATTTACTATTGTTCTGTAATTTGCTTTGTTTTGTGTTAATGATACCATCACTGTCAGGATCTGTGCCTTTGGAGTTGTTCTTTTGGTCGTCATTTGTGTTGGTTTTTGTGGTTATGTTCTCGTTCCTGCTTCTGTAGTTTCCTTATCCTTGTGTTAAGTTTATTCCCTGTCTTTAATATTATATGTTGTGCAGTTTGGCTCCCTGTGCCCTCTGTATTGCTTGTGTCATCTGCAGCTCAGTGTTTTTGCCTGTCAGCCTGTCACTCTCACCTGCACTTGTCCCTACTTTGTAATCATTCACCTGTTCCTAGCTACCTCATTAGCTCTGCCTTTATATTCAGTCTTGTTCATCTTCTTGTCCGTGGTTTCTTGTTGGTCTTACCACAGTTGGGTCTGCTCTTTGTGTCTTCCTTATTGTGTTCCCTGTGATCTGTATTTTAGTAAGTTCTTTGTTTGTCAGCTCTTTTTTAAAAAAAAAAAGTTGAAATAAAAGTAATTTTCAGTTCAATCCTCAGTTGAGTCCACCTGCATTCTTGGGTCCCAACCTACACCAGACCTGATAATCAGTGAAAGTTTGCTCCATTTGTGCACTTAATGCCAAAGTGCAGACACAGTCTGCATTTTCTTACTGTTAAAACAGTAAAACCCTACTTTAATCACTTTGACATTAGGAGAAAAAGATATTATTGTGGACATGTACAATTTGAGAAATGACGCCGTACAAGACACAACAAGGATTTAGGGTGGGTACCTTTCTCTGGATCCAGGATGGTCGCATCTGGTAAGTTCAGACAGCGTACCTGCTTTTTAAACTCGGCCAACTCAGCAGCAGAAACTTTGGTTCTCCTACCTGAGAGACAGAACAAGTGGAAACAACAGATTTACAGAGTGAAAGATGCTTCAATCACGCTGAGCCTTAAATATGATCTGAACATGAAAGATTTATTGATGCTTGAGGTGAAGTGGTGAGGATACTGATGTATTGTTGGTGTTTTTACATAGAAAAATATCTGCTGAGTTACAGAGCGGCTATTGCATAATATTATTAATGCTGATAGTAATTATAATACTGTAACAAAGTACAGATCTAATTGCAAAATGTTCTTTAAGTAAACAATATGAATAAAAGGGACAGGACTCTTTAAGCACCTCACGATTCGATTTGATTACTTTTCCGAGTGCTCCAATGCAATTATAAAACAAATATCAATGCATTTTAATTATCTTGATTCATCCCCCCCTTTACTTCTTTGTAGTTTCTATTTTTTACGCAGAGTATTTGTATGCTTCCAATGAATTTACTTTCAGTCACATAGCTCGCTCAGCCACCTTGTGCGTGAGTCTTGATCCGTGGCATAGACCGCCCTGCACTTCCACACTCCTGAGTTCTGCCTTTTGTGTTTCTTAACATTACCAGAATTTGGAAAAGGATCCAGAATCTTCCATGTCTGCAATGTGATGCATCTAAAAGTAGTTTTTACTCCCCACCTCAAATGAATAGACACAAAAGAGGAAAATTTTGCCTTTGTCTCCCTCTCCATGCTCTCTGACTGAGAACTATAAGACGGAGCATCACTTCAAAGTTATCTATTTAAGTCACAGGTGCAGCAGAAATGAGTTAACCCTCGTTCATGAGTTTCCGGTTTCTGTGAAAAAGGTCTATTTGGTCATGATAACAATTTAATTATGCCTTTATTTTGAGATAGCAAAGCTTGTTTTCTTGAGAAAATGGGTTAGTATAATTACTTTTGAACTAGAAAAGTTTGTTTTTTATGATAACTAGAAATTATTTCAAAATTGCAATAAACGGGGGTTTCTAAATCAGGAGAGTCGGGATGGCAACAAATTCAAGCTCAAAATGTCACATTAAGAAACTTTTATCACTGAGTAACACTTTAATGTTATAAGTCCTCTCTAATTGTCATGAGAGCAAAACTAAAATGATGAACGATGTCATAATCTCGAGACAAAATGTCATTATCTCAAGAAAAAAAGCTTGTTTTCTCAAGGTAACAAGTTACAGCAAACCTTTTCTCAAGATAAGATGAAACTAGATTTCTGTACTCACAAAGCTAACCTGGTTATCAAGAAATAACAAAACTCATGATCTGTTGAAAATGGCATTAAAATTAATAACAGCAGCTGCTGTTCTTGACTTCTGTAGTGATATGACAAATGAGAATGTTTACAGCACAATCTTATAATATTTTATTGGTTATCATTTTTATTTTGTTATTATTCATTGTAATTATGGCGTAAAACCTGAACTTAAAAATCTCTGGTTGAAGTAATATGTTGTATTTTGTTAAGGCTACAATGCTTTTGTATCAAATTTGAATTTGTAAAGTAGTGGCAGAAAGTCTAATAATCTGTGTTTAACTTGAGCAGAAAAGAAGAATAAAGGTGAGAGATCTTTAAAAGTCTTAAGTAAAACCAGTTCTTAAACAATGTGCTTAAGGTTAGAGTTAAAACCAGTTACTCTTCATCGCTGCTGTGCTGTATCGCAAAGTAATCAAATATCAGACAGATATTGGTTGATTTGTGTCTGGTGACTGATTTACTGAATTAGTTGTATATATGGAGTTGGTCTGAATTCGACAGGTCTTACTCAGAAGCTGCAGGCCGCTGTATGTGCTGCTCCCAAGGGTGTAGTTTGAGTACATGACTATACAGTCAGGACAGATGGTGTTAATCAGGACGGCAGTGGAGGAGTAGGGGTGCACTGAGAATACAAAGACATACACAACATATTCAAAACGTGCTTCTCCACTGCTGAACACAAAGTGCAAATCTGTTAGTTCTCTACTCACCCATAACAAGATTGTTGTTTTCCACAGTGGCGTTATAAGACATACTGAAGCAAAGTCCGAACCTTTAAAAGGGGGAAAAGGGAAATTTATTTTTTTGCATCAGTGTAAACTCAAGGCACTGTTTGGACAAAAACTAAGAAAAGATCCTCAAAATTAGGTTTGAAATTACGATTTCTGATTCTGAAAATTGACAATGACGTTGCTCTGGTCGACAGCAGTCACGTTCCACCAGACGGTCTCCACAAACATTTTCGTCAACACTTTGGACCCGGGTAGGTCTGTGGTGTCTCCGATGTAAGTCCATGTTCCGAGCAGCTGAAACAGATCGTGTGTTTCTCAGTTGTTTGAGGTGATGTGATAAATCGTGATCATTTTTTTAAAAATGACATTAAAGCCGCTTGTAGTGGTACGACCAGGTGACTTAGGAGCATCTTACCTGTTCTTTTCCTTGGATGTCAATGGGTCGGAGCAGCTCGTCACAGCTGCTCACAGGAGCCGACTGTCCGAGAGACAGAAGACTGAAGACAACAACGGCTACGTGAACCACCTCCATCATGGCTGGCTCCCTGATCGTGTCTGTCCAGGCTTTACAGTCAGGCTTTAAAGTCACACGGTCCAGCCCACATGAGCTCACAGCTGTTTACTTTACTGTTGCAAGTTACTCAGAAATAAGACAACATTGATTTTAGGACAAATATTAATTTTGAGGCTCTCCTTGCTGTTGGAAAGTCCAGAAAATGGAGAAAGGCCTCTCCACTTCCTTTTAGGCTTTGTTTGTGCAACTCAGGGCCTGATTCACAAAAAATGTGCTGTGTCTGGTTTTAGCTCTAAAATTATTGCATCATTTGCTCCCATTATCTGCTCCTTCTCAGCGCTGGATTCACAAAGCAAATAGTGCCAATATTAGGCTGAATCAAACGTGCCCTGGTTCAGCTGTTGTGAGCAGTTTGTCTTCTATTTGTGTCAAATGACGATTGTCTCCACTGCACAATCTAAACACGATCTTCAGCCACAAAAACGGCAGGTACAAACATGACTAAAGCAAAGAGAAAAATATGTTTATACAGCGAGCTCCAGGTGTCAGCAGGTGAAGAACGGAAGAACACCATGTCACTGTATCAGGGAGGAATCATGTATGATATTTCTAAATCTATAAGTGACATTTTGGGGGTTTTCACAGTGAGAATGTTGGTGCACAATTTACATGCATTTCATGCGCCTCAGCTGTTTGTGTGTCTCGCGGGTGTGCAGTCACCGATGCGTGTTTACATCTACATGTAAATACATGTAAATAAGTACATGCAAATTCAGTGTCCATTTCTACTGCCGATGATACACAGCTCTATATTTCAACTAAACCAGGCTCCACTAACCCACCCTCCATCCTCACCGACTGTCTCACTGAGCTCAATCACTGGTTTTCTAACAATTTCCTACAACTCAACAGTAACAAAACAGAAATAATCCTTGTTGGCACAAAAAACACCATTTCAAAATCAAACCATCTTCTCATCCCCCTTAACAACTCTTTGCTATC
>NC_051432.1:6892320-6901983 GCF_001649575.2 Kryptolebias marmoratus
TAAAACTCATCTCTTCAGACTAGCTTACCCCTCCTAACTTTGTTTTATGTATTTTATATTTTAACTCATGCCTGTTCTTTGCACTGCTTTTTTTTTTTTTTGATTTCTTCATTGATGTAAAGTGTCCTTGGGTGTCCTGAAAGGCGCTATTTAAATAAAATGATTATTATTATTATTATTATGTCATAAAAATAGAAGAAACTTTACAGTTTACATTGGACTGAGGTTGTTTGGATCATTTTTGAAGCATGTTAAAAGTTCCATGAGGTTAAATGTGGTTCAGTTTCATTGTTCGGGCTGAAACCATAAATGTTACATTGAGTTCAAATCCCCCTGGAGTTCAGAAATTTGAGTGAAGTCATTATTTGGTATTTTTAGGTGAGTTTCAGCACTTTGTTGTTTGATATTGTCAACTGAAAAAGTTTGTGCGGTGCAGAACATTCTGACGGCAGCTTGAACGTTTCCACACACTTGCACGTAATGCACATTTTGATGCATCCCAACATGTGCGCAGAACATGGCGCACACAACTTTTTTTTTGTTTTGTGTGTACGCACTGTTCATACACGAGGCCCCTGGACTTTCAGGGCTGTAGCCTTCAGTATAATCGGAGAGTTCCTGTGCAGGTGTCAAAATGCACTTGTAGCCCTCTGGAGTGTATGACACCTGCAACAACTGTGTGACTATTTTGAGAGAAGATTTGTTGCACAAAATTTCTGAACATGTTTCAAATTCAAGCAACAAGACAGTAAGTCTGCGACTCACACACAAAAAAACTGTGAAGCCCTGAATGATTTGAGACATTTTGAAGATTCCCTCGTGAAAGCAGTTCTTTTACTCATTGCCAAGAACCTTTAGCGTGCCAGAACTTCATTGTGTGATGTTGTAGATGCAACAATGTCTGATACTCCTAAATAGAAGAGGCCCTGAATGAATGGACATGTCTAAAGTCATTTTGTGAATGCAGCAATGCAGCGGATTGCTCCTGTTCCTCGGTTTCTTTTTCCCAAGAGGCAATTTCTCACCAGCTCTCAGGAGACAGTAAAATTGCATGGTAAATGTGTAGTCTTTCAAAATTGTGTTCTTTTTTGAGGCCTTTCAACTTTGCCAACAAATTGTTTAAAGATGGGCAAGGTTGTTTATGTAAGAAAATCTTAGTTGTTCTGCAAACTTTAGCACTCAGTGTCCAACAAAGAGACAAAAGAGACAAATTCACAGCTGTTTGCTATGAGGAGCTAATGTGACTAATGCCATCCAATGAAATACTTATGGTTTCATTTAAAACATTAGGAGGAGGTGGAGTTGTTTCCTCCATCAAACTCATGATCATTCAGAATAATATGACTCACTAACTTTTTATCTCGCCTACATTTGACTCGGACCATAAATACTTTATTCAAAAATTGATAAAATAAAGACAATTAAACTTTTTTATTTAAACTGTGTTTTTAATTTAAGACAAACACATTAAAAAGTCTCCACCACCACCACCACTCGGCGTGGTGATAATCTTGTGCTTTCTCCATTTTAATTTTGAACTTCGATCAAACGTTTTCCGCCAAAGAAATGCTCGTAGAAGACAGGTCAAAAATCAGCTTCGAAAGGTGTCAAAAATGGTATCTAGAAATTTGGCGAACTTCTGTCCCAGCTTGGCCTCCAACACAGAGCTGATGAAGCTGATCCCGTCAGTGGGCGTGATATCTTCTGGGCAGAGTTCTGGTTTCATAGAAAATGTGAAATCATAATAAACAACTGAAGAGGCGCTAAACGACAAGATAAAAAAAATGTCGCTGCTTCTCTCACCGCTGGTTGGATCTGACATTATGGGCGCCGACATCTGAAGACATTCTGCTTGTTTCTTTAACATTTCCACTGCAGCAGGTGAGATGCTCCTGCTCCTGCCTGAAAATACAGACGCCTCATTTCAGTAACACGTCGAGGAAAAAACTAATAGGTTGAAATGAAGCTTATGGAACACTTTTCACCTCTTTAGACTTGGTTTTAAACACAAAACTACTTCTTTGTTAGTGTGGTTCTTACTGCACATAAGAAGGCTAGTGAAAGAGTCATTTCCAGTTGTGATGTCTTCTCTGATGGCCAAACAGTCGGCACACTCAGTGGGCAGGTAGGTTTCCTTCAGGTAGAAAGGTTGCTCTGCTCAAAAACACACAGTTACTCTGATGAAGACGCTCAGGTTAAATACTCCTCCTGTGACACTCACCAATTATCAATGTGCTGTTTTCAAAGATCACATCGTATGATATGCTGGAACATTTGCCCAGTCTGTGAAGACAAAACAATCTGTTTTGATTTGTTGGTTTTTTTGCCATTTAACAGAAGTAAAAAAGTAAATATTATGGTTTTGTTGTTGTAAATGAATATGCTTCTTCAAATTGGCTTTTTGAATTCATAATGGCTGTCTTTTCAGCCTTATTGCACAAAGATGGAGCAATAATGTTTTTGCCTGTGTGTGTGTGTGTTCGCCTGTCTGTACCATGGGCAAAATGTCTCATGAACCACTGGTTGAATTTTAATAAAACTTTTAGAGTAAAGTAATTCCTGGATGTACACATACAACACCATTTGAAGGTTGACATTTGAAGTCAACCTAATTCAAGATGGCCACCACAGCTAATCAGCGTTAGCCTACACAAAAATGGCTACAACTCACTTTTACAGATACTGAGCTAACATGTGGTGCAGAAGTAGCTGAGAGGCATTCACAACACACATTCTAAGTGCTTCTTTTTCTTTTTTTTGGCACATAATTTTGTTTTCAAGGTTTGACCAAGACAGCAATAACTCCATCATTTCTCATCATAAGATGATCTTGATCTAAAACTGGCCTGAAAAGTCCTCCCTCCAAGTAATGCCGGGCCTTTAACTTCAGCGTGTTGACATTCATTTTGTTTGGGATGCTCTTGCCTTAGCAAACGACGTTTGGGGAACTCTTTCTTCCCAGCTTCAAGCCTTCACACTAAATACATGCAGGTACACATGTTTGATTGATGCTTGTTTTTTGTGATGTTATAGATTACTTTACTTTGCCTAATGTGCCGCACACCCGTGTAACTGTTCTGGTTTTCCTTCCTCGCCAACCTGACTCTATGTCAGCTGAAACAACATGGTCCTTATCAACAATGCTAAACGATGGGATACGTCTGGCCTGGAAATGTTTTTTGTTTCAGTGCTGCGCTGTGAGCAGATTTACACTTTCTGACTCTGGACGATGCGCAAAACGTTGCTCTTGGAGGTGGGAGTGACGTTAAGCCAGACGCTGGAGAGCAGGTAGAACAGGGAGCGGCTTCCTGGGATGTCAGAGCTCACCCCGACGAACATCCAGCTTCCCAACATCTGCAGCACAAACACAGCACACAGTTTGTTTATGTGCCTGTCTACATCTGTATAAGTACTGTTATACTTAATCATTGCCCACTGCCATGAAAGCTGGGCAGTTGTGTGTATGTGTGTCTGTCTGTTAGCAAAGTATCTCATGAACCAGGGGCCAAATTTTAATGAAAAAATGGCTATAACTCAGTCGCTTTTACAGCTACTGAGCTGAAACTTGCTGCTACAGTAGCTGAGAGTCATGCACAACTAAAGCACTAGAACAGATTCAGTTCCAAAACTACAAACTTAAACTGTTCAAAAGTGGACCAAATTATTCTGTACTAAAATCTGAATTTTCAAAGCACAATTTGTGAAACTTTTTACTGTAATTGGGAAATTTATGAAGAGACTAGACATGAAAAAATGTCCCCAAAATGCATTGAAATCACACTGTTTTGAAGCTTCACAAATAGAGAAAGCTTTCTGCTTTTGATATACAATAATTTAGTCCAGGTAGTTTAAATGTCGTAGTTTTTAATCGAGAGTTGTCCACCCATAACATAACAACGGTACAGATTTGTGACAAACAGTTAATTAGCCAATATAAAACGAGGGGTAAAGACAGTTCATGCCCATTTAACTATTTTTATCCATTTATGACTACTGTTTTTATCTCTTATATGAAGTACAACAAAATATCCTATTAGTGATCCGTTTTTCTTTTTTGTTTTCTTTTTAGGAAACATTTAAAGACCCCCTCTCGGTCTTTCCTAACCCAGTCAGATCCGAACTATAACTTTGACAATCACCATCTTAAACTTTTTACTTTATTCTTTTTTTTTTCCTCTGGGATTATATGTGAAACCGGGATTCATAAAGCACACGGAGCTTCACATAGAAGGGGTTCTTTATTCTCAAAAAATGTGAGTGTAAGGAAAAATAAAAAAAACAAAATGAGATTCAATATATGGGAAAATAAGTGGTCCGTATTTCGAACGGTAAAAAGCCTTAGCTTCAGTGAAATGGCGGCCTAACAACGCGGTTAACGCTCAACAGAGTAGAACGCAGCTTCACATAAAAGCTGAAATCGAACAGCATATAATGGCTTAAACGGCTGAACAAACGGCAGTGGCACCTCTAGAAGAGGACAAACAGAAAAACACGACATTAGCATCATCTCTGTAGCTTCGTCCACGGAAGATAATTCAGTTCCAACATTAATTACCGAACACTTGGATTCTTCTCTCATGTGGCCATAGAGTCTCTTCTCCACCAGGTCTCGGATCAAAAAATGTCCTTCTCTCCCGTTTTACCCGTTAGTGCCACAGTACATAAACGAGGTTGTTTTTTTTCTACTACCGGTAATTTTAAACCTCTCGGTAACAACAGCACCACATGCGGACAAAACAAGAATTACAACCAGTCGGTGAAATAAAAAGCAAAACATGGTTTACAAAATACATTTGACATGTACCCATTTTTCACCTGGTTACATTCTCCCCTGCTTAACCGTCATCGTCCTCGGTGACAAAGTAACTGCTTTTTACTTCTTTTAAAGCTTCTCTGAAAAACACAGAACCTAAGCTTGCAATAATCTGTGAAACCATTGAGTTCACTTCTGGCTCCAACACCGACCTAGGTTCACGATGTGGGTTTGGGTGTTTCCCTGCATTCACTCTTTTACTCCTGCGGGGAGCAGGTATGGGAGCCTGTCTAATGCAAGGAGGAGATAGTGGTATCTCACACTGTTGGTCAATATTGCATGTTTCATTACCAACCTGTTCAGTCTCTACCTGTTCAATCACAGGAGGTTCACTTTCTGAAGTCAACTGAGTCTCTGCTCGCTTCTGAACACTTTCACCAGTATTACACTTTTCTACACCTGAACAAGGAGTCAAGTCAAAAGAAACCTCTTCAATGACTATACCCCCATCATACTCATCACATGAGTCAGTGTGAGATTCAGTTGCGTTTGTCTGCTTGGTCACAGTGTTTTCAACGTGTCCCTGGGTTGTGTCTGGCAGATTAACACATGACCTGATGTCAGCCCTATTAACCGTTTTTGTTGGTCCTCCCTCTACAGGTTGTACTGTGCAAGTTGTTCCTACTATGTCTATGAGTTGGTAAACAACTGGACTCCATGCATCCTGAATTTTGTTACGCCCAGCTGGTCTGTGTCTCAGGTAAACATACTCTCCAACTTCAATTGAAGGACAGTACACTTTGTGACTATGCCGAGCAATGCGTTTTGCTGCTTTCTGCTCTGCATACTCTTTTGCTTTTTCATGTGCTTCTTTGAGTCTTTGCTGGTGTACAGCAAGCCAATCAAGATTTTTATCATGGTGACTCTCATTTGCAAGCAATGCATCAACAGGAAGATGTGGATCTACCCCATAGAGCAAGAAGTAAGGGGAATATCCTGTAGTCGCGTGTGGAGTAACATTATACGCGTAAACCAGTTCAGATAAATGTTCAGGCCAACGCTTCTTTTTGTCAGGTGGAAGTGTGCGCAACAGTTCATGCAGAGTGCGGTTAAAACGCTCACACTGTGCATTCCCTGTTGGATGGTGGGGTGTTGTACGTGTCTTTTTCACACCATACATTCTGCAAAGTTCAGCAATAACCTCTGATTCAAAGTTACGGCCCTGATCTGAATGAAGACGTTCAGGTACACCGTACTTCATAAACCACTCCTTTAAGAGGACTTTGGCTGTGGTCTCTGCTTTTTGGTCTCGCGTAGGAAACGCCTGGGTGAACTTTGTAAACACATCGGTAATGACTAGAACATTCTCGCGGCCGTCTGAAGCTGGTTCAAGGAGCGTGAAATCTACTGCCACCACTTCTAAAGGTCGTGTTGCCAAAAAGGATTTCATTGGAGGGTGAATCTTTGGGTTGGGCATTTTTGTGAGAATACAACGTTCACAGTTCTTAATCCATTGCTCAACATCTTTGTGCATCCCTACCCAGAATGCTCTCTGTCTCAACAACTGTAATGTCCTCTCTATTCCCTGATGTCCCATAGAGTCATGGACACTCTTCAAAACAGCTGTTTGTAAACAACCTGGAACCAGCAACTGAAAACACTCTCCAACACGATCATCCCTCACCACTCTGTACACCAATCCATCACGCATCTTAATGTGTTTCCATTGTTTCCACAATGACTTGGCAGCACCAGGAAGATTCTTCCTTTCATGTGAACTTGGCATGCTACCTCGATCCAAAAACCGTGTTAGAACACCAATCACTGGATCTTGACATTGAAATGTCCGCAGCTCTTCCCTGGAATAACCTGGAAGAGTTGGTGTAGCCTCTTTAGCATGTGACTCGGACTTGCCAGTTTCTGCAGCCCTGATCTGGTTTACCTGACAACATTTGACCCCAGCTGTAACCAGCTCTGGCTCCAAAGCAGTGCCTCTACAAATCAAATTGCAAATTGCAATGCAATCATCAAATTCTTCATCATCATTTGGTTCTGGCTCCCCTGCTAACGGGTGTCGTGACAGTGCATCAGCAGCTGAGTTGCACCGACCTGGTCGGTACTGCACATCAAAGTCGAAGGCAGCTAACTGCGCTACCCATCTCTGTTCAATAGCCCCAAGTTTTGCACTTTTTAGATGACATAAGGGATTATTATCTGATATTACAGTGAATTTAGAGCCTAGCAAGTACCCCCGAAACTTTTCCACTATTGCCCATTTAAGTGCAAGCAGCTCCAATTTCATGCTGCTATAGTTTTTATCATTTCGCTCTGCATTTCTCAGCCGTCTACTTGCATATGCAATTACCCGTTTTTTGTCACCTTGCTGCTGGCACAGGACAGCTCCTAAACCCTGACCACTAGCATCAGTTTCCAAAATGAAAGGACAAGTGAAATCTGCATAACCCAGAACGGGAGCTGTCACAAGCTTTTCTTTCAAAGTGTCAAATGCAATCTGACTGTTGGTATCCCACAATGTACTTAGTTTTTGACTGGCTTTGGCTGTAGTAGCGGCTCTTCGACACTGATTCACAAGGTCATGTAGTGGGGCTGCGATCTTTGAAAAGCCCTCAACGTACCTTCTGTAGTAGCTACATAAACCTAGAAATGATTGGAGTTCCTTAACGGTGCCGGGCACGGGCCATTCCTTGACTGCTGCTACCTTGGAGGGATCAGTTGCGATACCCTCTGCAGAAATTTGGTGTCCAAGGAATTTTACTTCCTTCTGCAAAAAGTGACATTTTTCCCACTTCACTTTTAATCCTGTGTCTCTCAAACGTTTAAAAACTAGATCTAACCGTTCCAAATGAGACTCAAAGCTTGGTGAGTACACCAAAATGTCGTCCAGATAGACTAACATGATGTCGAATATCAGATCGCTCATAGTTGCTTGCATCAATCTTTGAAAGGTTGCAGGGCCATTACACACCCCCATGGGCATGCGCACATACTCAAACAGCCCAAAAGGCGTGGTGAAAGCAGTCTTATGTCTGTCTCGATCATCCATGGCCACTTGGTGATACCCACTGGCAAGGTCAACTGTGGAAAAGTATTTGGCACCTTTTAATGCATCAAAGCTCTCATCAATACGAGGCAATGGAAATGCGTCCTTCTTGGTTTTTAGATTTAGCTTTCGATAGTCTACACATAAGCGTATACTGCCGTCACCTTTGCGGACTACCACAACTGGTGAGGCGTAAGCACTTTCACTTTCCTGTATGATTCCTTTTTTCAACAGTTTAGAGATATGCTCTTGTACTTCTTGGTATTGGTTAGGAGGTATACGTCTATATGGCTGTGTGACAGGTACGTCATCCACCAGCTTGATCTCATGTTTCACTTTATCCGTGTGACCCAGATGTTCATCATCATCTGCAAAAACATCAACGTAACGGGACAGCAATGCACAGAGAGCAACACGCTCTTCCTCTGTGCCCCCCATGTCAAGTCTTTCCAAAATGGCTTGCACCTTACTGTCAGTTTGCACTGTGTTAGAATCAACTGAAACCTGTTCAACATCGGCAGAGATGCGTTGAAACTTTACTTGGCACATCTGCTCACTCTCAACAGGATCCACCTTTGAGATCACGCCTAGCCGTGTTCTGGGCCCCAACCACACTTCCTCAGCAGAGAAGTTAACGACCTGGAGTGGAAGAACATGGCTGGTCCTTGTGACAAGTGTTGGGATAACTGCTAATCCGGATGGTAAAGGAGTAGTTACTGGTTCAATGATCAACTGAGAGGCTGCATCTGAGGTTTTAGTGTGACCTTTTACGAACACAGTGGACACCGAGGATGCAGGGATACGTACTTTGTTTCTACCTGCAACCCGAACTATTGCCTTTCTCTCAATGCAACAGATCTGTACCTGTTGGAAAGCTGTCCTCCACCCAGAGTCTAAAGATCCACCCAAAGTGTTGTCAAACTCTGTTGTGACTAGCTCCCTGCATCTGTGAATGACATTCATACCAATTATGCATTCTTCAGAAACAATCGGATTCACTGAAGGCTTCAGGACCAAGAAGCCACAATTTGGGATCTTTAAACTCATTGTCTCAACTTCCAGTTCAATATATCCCTGATAAGGAATGTCAAGTCCATTTGCAGCAGTTATTTTGAGCCAACTATTTGTAGCTAGCATGCTCTCATCATCACCAATATATTTTCTGAAAAACTCATCTGTCATAGTACTGACTTGGCTGCCAGTGTCCAGTAAACAATGAGCTGACCTGCCATTAAGTTTTAGATCAACCACTGGACATTTTCCTATGGCACGCGCAAGGATTTGTTCTCGTGTGATCTCCAGTGTAGGTGAGTCTATGACATGACCCTGCATTACCCGACTCACTGCAACCAGGGTCTCTCGTTTCCCGACTGACCGGCAACAGGGGACTCATCCGAGTTTTTATGTCTTTTCTGGGGACACTGTTTGGCAACATGACCAGCAGTTTGGCACTTGAAACATATCGGCTTACCGTCAGGGGTAAATCTTGGAACAGTTTTGATCTTGGATGGTGTCTGGCCACTAGGGTTTTTGCTCTGAAATGTCAACTCTTTCACAGCTTTAGTGAGTTCTGTTATCACTTTCCCTTGCTCAGTGAGCACTTTAAGAACGTCGTCAATTGAGACTAACTTCTCACTAGGTCTAGTTAGATTAGTGGCTTTGTCTTGTTCTTTAAGAGTTTTCATCACATCCTCCAGATACAATGGATTGCCTGTCTCTTTAACTGCACAGCACTGAGCTTCTGCTGTTACATTACTGCAGGTCTTCACTTTACTCCTAACTATTTTTGTGCTAGGGGCTTGGTCTAAGGACCACAAGTAAGCTTCCTCACGCACCTCTATAAAAGTAG
>NC_051432.1:6906385-6981533 GCF_001649575.2 Kryptolebias marmoratus
AATCATGGTTTTACTCATTTATCTGGAAGAGGAGAATAATCCAGTCCAGGTTTGAAGTGTCTAGGTGCAGTAGTTTTTAAATTAGAATCAATTAAAGACGCGGATGGTAGTGAAAAATTAGGTGGAATCGCCCTTTAGCTATTCGACACTAGAATTTAATGCCAACTTCAGCGTCGTTGCAACATCCCCCTTATATAAGACCTCAGTAATTTGGGACATACTTTTGTAAAAAGTCTAAGCTATAACCGAGCCAAACTCTTATTAACACCAACCACCAAAGGGCAAAGGAGGGAGGGGGTAATGTTTTGCCCGTACATATGTGTCCACTGACAGAATATCTCATGAATCAGTCGATACGTTTTAATGCAATCTGCAGAAAGCAATCATTGAATGTACATCTACAATTAAATTATAAAAATGCCTGTAATTCTGTTTTACAGCCGTAGAGCTACAGTCTGATGTGGTGTGAGTGGGCTAAAGCACCGAACTAAAAGAAAATTACAGAGCTGAAGCTTGTTTTTTTAAAAAGATGTTTTAAATGTAACAAGCGGCTGCCTTTTTTCCCCCCATTTTATTGCTGGTTTTAGTGGAGAAGCCGTGCAGCCCTCAGGCAACAATCACCTCCCTATGGCTTCACAAACACCAAGATCAGGAGGTGAAAGCCTTGAGGTAAAAATGTTTTGTTGTGCAGCTCGGAAACCCCCAGCTGAGCCGATCTTTGCTCGTTGCTGTCGATAACCGCAGCTGTGCTCTGCTGGCTGACTGAGTCCTCCAAAAATACAACCAGCCTTCCATCACAGCTGACTGAAAGATGTGGTTAGAAATTTAAGCTTTCTTTTTGTTAAGGTTTGACCAAAGCAGCTGCGACTCCCATCATTTCTCATCATAGGACCATCAGAACCTTCAAGGAGTGGTCAGCTTTTAATGTTTCCATCTTTACAACCCATACAGAGCCATATCTGTAAAGTCTAACTCAGCTAACTGGTTTGCATACAAACATGTTTAAGAACATAATTAAGATGAATATTTTTATACGCTAAAATTACTTTTACTCCTGCAGCGTGAGAATGTGGATGAACAAATATTTGTATATCTTTTAAAATGAGTGTTCACAAAGAATCTTCTGGGAAATTGATCTTAAAGCTGCTCTCTGCTTTTATAAAGCAGCTCTGAAACAACTTTTGTGGCCTGAATACTTTAATCAAGTTGGTTCAGATCTTTGTAGCAACAACACAATTACCAACATCTGAGTAAAAGTCGTTAACCCCTCTGATCAAACAAATGCACGGGAAAATTTATTCTAGTAAATAAAGTCACTCAAAGACGACTTATCAAAAGTGTTTTTTTTTAATTGAACTTAGGTGTCTTCATACACAACAACAAAATGACATCTAACAAAGAAAAAGAAAAGCGTAATAGGCTGATGGGTCTGAGTGTACGGTGAGATCTGGGACAGGATGGAGGGGCTGAAGACACGCCGATGGGGAGGACGAACGCCTCCCTGTTCTCTGTCTGTTCTGAAGTGATGCTGAGGATGAATCCAGACCGACGGAGAGCAACAGAGGGGTGCTCCTCTCTACTCCATGGCCTCCTGGTTCTCCTGGTCTGCACCGATATCGTCGCTGGCCTCTTTGCCCTCCTTGCTCCTCTTGCTCTTCTTGTGTTTGTGCCTCCGGTGGCTGTCGCCCTCCTCGCTGTCGTGTCTCCTTCGACTACTGCTACTAAAGAAAAAGAGGAGAGTGTAAAAACTACGGGCAGAGGAGGCGAGAAGTGAGCCGAGATCAGCAGGTTGTAAAGAGTAGAAGGTGAGAGGACAAGAAGGAAGAAGGTTAAAGGTGAGACAGAAGAGGAACAGAAGAGGACAATGGATGACAAACAGGATGCACGATGGAGATTTGAGAAAAGAGAAGAGTAGGAGGGAGATCAGGGGGGAAAGGTTGGGGAGGAGAAAAATACATTTTGGCACCTTGATGTTTGGTAAACCCAGTTCCTGCTGGAGCAGCTCAAACTTTAAAAACAGACTGTAAAATATTCATTTGCTCCATGTGAGGCCCAGCTTAGAACCATCAGCCAGAACCATCAAATCCACCCCTCAGGTTCTCAAACAGAACCAAACTGATTTTACAGGAAAACACTGAAACTAAGCCCTCGTCTCGTTTGTCGCTTGTTCTAAAATGATCTTTTTGGCGTTTCTAAAAATAGTTTTAGAAACACTGCAGCATTTCTAGAAATGTCTTTCACCCACACGGAAAACTACCCAAAACGCTGTAGTACTATGTAGTACTATGCCAGGCTTGAATGTGGGCGGTAAGGCTGCTATGAAAATATACTAAAAACAGGAAACAAGCGTGAAGATGAGGCTTACACACATTGGGTGTAAAATGTTAGAAGAAGAAGAAGAAGAAGAAGAAGAAGAAGAGGGTCAGGTCAAAGGTGGGGATATGACATCATTTTCACACGGTTGTGTTTTGGCTGTTCACACAAAAAGATTTTTTTTCAAAAATGGTATTTTCAAAAAATACCATTTTGAGGCTCCTAAAATGCTGCTTCTGTGTGGGTACAGGGCTAAAAGAATCAAATAAATAAATGTATGCAAATTAAGATAAACGGTTCCTGTGTTGGCCAAACCTAAATTTGTGAATCTGAGGCAAAAAAAAAAACATCTCTGTATCTCAGCTGTTTACTCGTGTAAAAAATACATAAGATAGAGGAGGTCCTGTTTACAGTGTAGAGCTAATTAGTCTTTGTTTAATAAATAAATACCTACACAGGGATGCACTTTGCTGGCTTTATTATAAATATATATTTACACTAAACCTTCCAGGTACTACAGTATTTGCGAAATTGTGATGCCAATAAATATTCACATATCTACTGTATACATAATCTTGAGGAAAAATGAAAGTCCTCCATCTTTTAATCCTGGCGTTTTATGTATCAGGTTAGAATAAAAATCCTCTGGTTTTTACCAGGGTCTAAAATGATCCAAATCAACTTTTTTTATCAACCTCTGTACAAAACTAATAAAACTGAGCGAAAAATCTGACAAATTAAAGAATAATAAATTCAAAGTAGGTGTGGGATTTCAGAACTTCAGAGCAGGCCTGTGTGTTTTATTTTGTTTTTGAGCTGGGGGGGAGTAATAACCTCTGACTGCTTGGCAGAGACAGAAACCCCCCCCAACAAAGAGCGGTACCTGCGGGAGGACTTGTGGCGTCCCTCCTCCTTCTCTCGGTGCCGCCTCTCTCTGTGTCGTTCCTCTTTCTCTCGGCTTGACCGGTCGCGGTGGCGCTCCACGTACCCACGCTCCTGATAGTCGCGGTAACGATAGCGCTCCTCATCACTGCGGCAGCAGACAGAACCAGTCAGACAGTTTGAATGAATAATCCTGTTATATTTGCATAGAGAGTAAACAAACTGCTTGAAGAGGGCGACACATGAACACGCTGGTGCAGATTCTCAGTCACCCGGGACATGGCAAATCCAAAACGTTTTCCAGAAACAAAGCAACTGGACTTCTGTTCTGTTGTTGAAAATTGGAGTTTTGAATTGAAGAAGCTCCCCGGATGGGAAGTGAAACATCTTCAGCGACAGAATAGAAGCTTATTAAAACTTTTTGGACGACACATTATCATATTTACTATTTAGTTTCTTTTGAGCAGCATTGCAGACATTACAAACTCATTTAGTTCAAAGCACATCTGTCACATTGCGTCTGACATTTAATCTACTGAAGAGGATCAGGGTCGGCACTACAGAGGTCCCCAACCCCCGGGCCTCGGACCGGTACCGGTCTGTGGGTCTGAAGGGATAAATCTTTTTCTTTAATGTTACTGGGTTATTCGTTTATATAATGAAGGGATAAATCTTTTCTGGGTTACTTAGATAACTTGTTTTTGTGAAACGGGGAATGACAAAACATAGATTTTTCTGTGTGAATCTTATATTTTTCTGTGTGAATCTTGTGTTTTTCTGTGTGAATCTTGTGTTTTTCTGTGTGAATCTTATATTTTTCTGTGTGAATCTTATATTTTTCTGTGTGAATCTTGTGTTTTTCTGTGTGAATCTTGTGTTTTTCTGTGTGAATCTTGTGTTTTTCTGTGTGAATCTTGTGTTTTTCTGTGTGAATCTTGTGTTTTTCTGTGTGAATCTTATATTTTTCTGTGTGAATCTTGTGTTTTTCTGTGTGCGGACACTTGGGAGTCTGGGAAAGTAGTTGCCGGTTTTGAAAACATGTTATCAAAACCAAACGCCTAACTCATAGCAGGAACACCTGCACGGAGGGACTGGCCCTCCCTCTTCGCACGTGGTCTTTGTTTACTCACTTCTATAACACAGGGAAGCACCGAACCCTGGACAGAGTCTGCTGCGGGTTGATGCTACTCTGCCCGGGCTGTCGGCTCTCCAGTCCAGTGTCAAGGTAAGAGGCGCTTATGTTTTATTAAGTTAGCGACACAATTATTCTAGCAGAAACAGTACGAGTGTGATTTATTGTGCCGACTTCTTCCGATCCTGTCTAAATATTTCACAAAACAGGGTCATTTGGTACCGGGTCGCATAGAAAGAATAATTAACTTACAGTATTTCCGTTTTATTTATTTTCGCAGTCAGAAGGACATTTATTTTGAAAACTGACCGGATTCTCTCCACTACATCCATCTTTGACTCACCCTTGATGCGTGTCAGAACGCTTATCTAGGTGATGCGTTACCGCTAAAAACAAACCCACAAGCTAACAAAATGAGTAAAAGACAAACATCTCTGGAAGCCCTAGATTGGACCGTCTCGTTACTGAGAAACAAGCTCAGGGCTCCCACTGATTCAGCGTTATGGTGAGTTGTATTCTTTGTGCACTTTATATTTGTGGTGTCTCTTATTTTGAAGGGCGGGTTTAAACACAGAGAACATCAGGGGGAGGAGAGGGTGTTATTCATGCTGATAACACAACACCAGGACACAGCTAACAAAGCTGCGAGTAGATGTTGGATTTACGATTATTATGTTTTAAAAAAATACCCCCATTTTCATGACGGTCGTATTATTTTATTTTGTTGTATTTATCCGCCACACCTTTGAAGGCCGATCCGTGAAAATAGTGTCTGATAATGAACCGGTCCGTGGAGCTAAAAAGGTCAGGGACCGCTGATCTAAACTATCAAACTGGTGCGTTGTGACACAAACACGATAAATTTGCTGTTCAGTGTGTTGTGTTTCCGACCTGTTGTAGTTCATAGCTGAAGGGCTGTGTTCTCTGTCTCGCTCCCGCTCATGTGGCCTCTCTCTGGGTCTGTCTCTGTCCTTGTCTCTCTTGTCCTCTCGACGGGGATAGTACTCCCACGGCTTGGCGTTGTCCACAATGGCGGCCCAAGGAGGAGGAACGCTTCCAGGGATGGGCGGCGGGTAAGCACCTGGAGACACACAGAGGAGGGGAGTTTACTGGAAAAAGGCATTTAGACACATCTCTATGGTCACATCTCATCTTTTATTCATAAAGTTGGAGCATTTCTTTTGTTAGGAATGGACACGGTGCTGTAGAGCTTTGTACCTTGGGGAAATGCGTACGGAGGGACAGGGCGGTCATTGTAGACTCCAGCGTGGCTGCTGTCAAAACACAGGAAAGGCACCATGTTAGAGATATTACACAGAGTGAGTCCAGGTGCGACATAACCACGAGTCTCAGAAGTACGAGGTGCTAATGCAGCTGTGGAGTCTGACAGCTGGATTTAGGCATATCTTCATATAACGATCTCTACAGGGACACCAGTGTATCAAAATGTTTAAAAAGTTATAAATCATGGCTAAAGCTTCTCTTTAAAATCAGTCAGACCTAAATCTGAAATACTTTTGTCCCTCTGTATTTCTGTATAAGCACAAACTTAGGAGGATTCACCAAGGCTATGCAGTGTCTGCTGTTTGCTCCATCTTTGCATCTTATTCACAAGGTGATAATTGTTTGGGTTATTGTTCGTTAACCTATAAATGCTCTATAATAAAGTTTTGCATTCTGAATGTGAAACTTTGAAAGCTGGGTTTTACCCTTTTTCTTGTTTTTTTTTACAATTTATTGTACGCAACGATATCTGACACTTATCACAGTAAGACTCCATCTTTCCTGTGATGCCCGCCCTGTTTTAGTGAAGGCAGCAGATTGATCTTTCTCCTAAAGGTGCTAATACCACCAGCTCTCAGAGTGAAGAGAAACATTTCACACTAACTGCATGTCCCAAACAGCGCTGGTCTTTGAGAATTAGACACTTCAGCCTGGGCAGTCATTTACAAAAATACAAACTGCACCGGGGCAGACACATCGGCAGCACAGTTTGATGAGCAAACGTAGAGAGATGGACAGGCAAAATTCCAATTTACGCCCACAAAAACGTTCAATCCTTTGGTGAATTCAGGTCTTTGTGTATAAAACCATAATATGAGAACAGTGGACCATGGCACCATTCTCAAAAACTAATGTAACCTCGAATAAGGTCACTTTGATGTGAGCATACAGCCTGCCTCTCCAAAACACCAGCATAGATTGACTGCCTGTAATGTTATTATGTTAATGTTTTGTCATTTTAAACTATTACTATTAAACAATTCAAATATCAAGTGTTTTTTTTAGAAATTCTTCTATTGTGACAACCCCAGTGTTCACACATAACGTTGGTGCTTTAAGATAAACAGCCAATATCTTAGGATACTCGGTAAACAAAATAACATGAATTTAGGTTGTTTTTTAATTTCTACTGATAATTACAAAAAAAAATTCAATAAGTCTATTTAATCTGGATGAAAAAATTTCCAAATGTTGTTCTTTTTGTTACATGTGGAAGCACAGATTTTACTGACTGTCTCAGAGCTTTTCCACCATTTTTATGTTCGGATGAGACGTGGGAGTCCCAGGAAAGAGCTGAGGGTCACTGACGTGTTGTTGATGCTCAGAGGCAAACACACAACCATACAGTTACATCCAGAAAGCACAGGGGACGTAAAGAGTAAAAATACACTACAGGCTCAAGAAAACAAGAATAAAATGGTTTTTTTTTTTAAACAATATATGGAGTAAAATTCTAAATGGTTCAAGGTTTAAATGTTATTTGTTGTTTTTAGACTTAAAGTTACACTTTTGATTTATAATCAGTAGTATTCTATGTAGTGATGTTGAACTTGAACAACTGGTCCCGTCTGAAGCTTTTATTGTGTACAGCTGTGTACAGGTGTTTTACCTGTCCATAGTGGGGAGTAAAGAAGGAGGAGGGCCGCTTGTTGGAGGAGGGAAACCAGGAGGAGGGACAGTAATGGGCAACCCTATGTAGCAAAATAAAACGAAAATGTTAGAAAAAAAATAAAATAAAAATAACTCAAAGGAATACAGAGTTTTATAAGTAAAGAATCAGAAAAGAAAACGATCTCACTTGGTGGAGGTATGAGGGGAGGTGCAGTGCTGACGTTTGGCAGCGGAGGCAGAAACGGAGGTGGGGGGATGTTTGGAGGAAGGGGTCCGGGCGGGAAGAAGGCAGGAATCTTAGCTGGAGCTGGTTCAGCCTCTGTCGTCGAGTGCTCGGAAATCACCTGGGGAACAACACACAGCAGGAGGGGGTCGGGGCGCTGTCACCACACCCTTCAGGAGAACGAGCAAAAACCCAACTCTGCTGCTTTCCGTACCTGGATGTTGTTGCCCTCCAGATTGTGTCGGCGCCGGCCCTCCACCCTGCTGATTGTGGCCGTCTGTACGCCGATCACGTCTATGGTTCCACTCTGTTTCCTGGAGAGAGACGATCGGCAACAGGCATGAAGGCACCAAAAGGTATCCACAACAAACAATCAGTCATCTGTCAGTTCCTGTAACGAGGGACCATCAGCAGGACAGCTGAATAATCACGTTTTATTACAGGTCCAATCTAGTTTAACTGTTCGATGCTCAGACGAATAAAGCAACTAGAACTCAAAAGAAGAAATTTTAAAAGTACATGAAATATTAGTTGATTTCTGAAAAACATTGTCTATAATTACTGAATTTAATACCAAACCACTTCTTGTCTCCAAACCAGATACTGAATTCCTTCGGTGTGTTAAAATCTAACAAGTTACCAAGTTCCTGTTAAGGTCTTAATTTCAAATAATATAGTGTAAGGAACACAGCAGGGCTCTGTGATTTCAGAGAGGCAGAAAACATGAACACAACCACAGAAATGGACAAATAAACTCAGTTTTCCATAACAATTTAAGAGTTTATCCACTTTACAGTGACGGTCAGAATGAACAAGAGAGCGTATTTTGGCCACTGCAGCTGCTTGTCTGTGATGTGAAAAGGAGACCAGAGAGGCACTTTTGCATCCTTTATTTTATCCTTCATCACTACAGCTTTACTTCAACTGACAGGAGAACTTCAACAGCATCTAAGAAAAGGCAGAAGCAGGAGTGTTACCTGGCGACCTGACTGATCGCTGGCTTGTACAGGCTGACAGGAGAGGTGAAGTCTGCCTTGGATGTGTGAACGGACAAACTGGACATGTCCTTCTCATTACCTGTCCTGCCCTGCTGCACCTAAGAAATGAGCCAAAATAAAATCCATCACAGTGAATTCAACATCAGATGCAGTGAAAATATTGGGATTTAACAGAGATATTTAAAAAAAAAAACTGGATGAAAGTCAGGGTAAGCTGAAGGAGAAATGAAAAACAAGTAGTCAGCGGTATCATACTGTGATCTTGCTGGTCACTGAGCCGACTGTGGAGACCTCCAGGCCCATTCGCAGCCTCTTCTGTTTCTCACAATAAGCTTTCCAAGTGTCTTCATTAAAGCCATAGTTGAAATAATCCGACAGATCCGCACCTACACACAGAAACACACACTTCCTGTAAGACTGCACCGTACACTGACACTTTAATATGGGCATATTTTTGCCAGCCAGGTTACATGAAAAGCTAAATAATAAATAATAGCATAATATACCTGGATTATGCTAAATGAATCCATTTACTTAATTAAAAATTGTTCAGCCAATTATAAAATCAAACCTTTCAGCTCTTGTTATGGGGCCTAATAATTTTAACAACCAACTCTCAGCATTCTTAGCATCATTCTGCAAACCAAGACTGGTGTCTAAATAAAACAGTAGAGCTGAACTGATTTATCTAGTTAATGCATATAACTTCTTTACAAAAAGTCCTTGAGGCAAAAATGTTTGATTTAATGTTTCGTTTGAAATCTTTGGCCAAAAAGGCTAAAGTTTAGGACTATCTCAAGTGGAGGAAAAGCAAAAAGCTTAACAAATTATCTTGCAAAAACTGGAATAAAGAGTTAAAAAATTATCAATTACGAGTTGTATGGCTCCGGGTCCTGTAACAATGTACGCAGCAGACAATTATCTGATAGAGTTCTTGATTACTAAAACATCTGATCCTGGCAGTCCTAAAAACAGCCACACAAACACAAAGACACACAGCCGACCTGGCTTCCTCCAGGGTTTCTCTTCGAAGGACTCCATGTCCACCTCCACCACAGGAACACCATTTATGTTTCCAGGAGCATCCAGATCCACTCCCTTCAGCTTTGTGGTCACTGAAGTTAAAGAACGCAACATGTCAGTGGCTACTTTCGCAATAAGGAAGTGAATGTAAGTCAAAGGTTCAACAAACAGGAAGCGGCACCTTGTCCATATGGTCTGGAGCTGGTTGACTTTATGTTCAGGTTTACAGGTGGAGCTCCATATGTCCTAGAATTTAAAAAAAAAAAAAAAAAAAAACATTCAGCTTTGTTTACCTGATGATGGTGGAAAATACAAATCATCAGATTCTCATGAACTCAGAAAAACTGCAGATAATCTGAAACACTGATGTACCATTCAAAAGGACTCAGATCGTTTCATTTTTTGTTCCCCATATCAACAAAAACATGCAAAACATAACATAATAACTAGCTGTACAAATCACCCATGAAACACCTCACTATTACAAACACCTACGTGTATTGTGGCGCTCCAGTTTTGATGTCGCCAATGGTAACACGGACATCATCGTCGTCATCATCACTGTCGCTGTCACTGTCCCCATCCTCACCAGCAGCTTCACCCGTGGCCTGAATGTACGGGGAGGTGGAGAAGGGACGAGAGACATGAAACCACCAGCGTTGAGAGTTTGAGAGATGTACATATTAATAAAATATTCAATATCCTAATAGATGTGCAGATGACCGACCTCAGAGGCCACTCCATTTCCCGTGGTCTGTGCAGGATCAACAGCAGCCTCATCTGTTGACATATCAGCAGGTGCACTGTCGGATAAAAACACAATTAAACTTATAGGTACATTTCTTGCATCTTCCAAATGACAA
The DNA here is from genome assembly GCF_001649575.2 of Kryptolebias marmoratus. Lineage (NCBI taxonomy): Eukaryota > Metazoa > Chordata > Actinopteri > Cyprinodontiformes > Rivulidae > Kryptolebias > Kryptolebias marmoratus. The sequence continues at coordinate 6,916,715 of NC_051432.1, forward strand.
ACAAACCAAAAAAATCCAAATGACCACTAATAAAAGAGAAACATAATAATAAAACAAACAATAAAAAACAAAGAAAGATACATGCAGTGATATATATAAATAAATCACACAACTGGGACCAGAGCAAGTTCAATGAAAAAATATAACAGTAGGTAAATTGTGCCACAATGTTAATGTGATGGGAGGGACAGCTCTTTGAATTTGAAGACTAAAATGTAGTCGTGAGTGAAGAATTTTTTTAATTCACAAACAAATTGTGTGTTTTGTGCAGTGTTACCTGACTGCAGCGTTCAGTTTGGCCTCTTCATCCTCTTCTTTACTTTCTGACTCATCTGAAACACAAAAACACCTTTTTTTTAACCATTTACAAGGTTGTTGTACATATTTAGTCAGTGGTCAAAATTTAACATCGTGTTACAGTGAGAACATGAAATTAATGAGAGTATTCGTCATTATAAAATGATACAATCCTTTCTGAAACTTGGCTGTAAAGCTGCTGCTAAACAAGGCCAACAATCAGGCGCTGATGCTAGTTAGCTTCGCGGCTAATGCTCCAATCGTCTCGAAGTAAACACTGTTGTTAAGAGAGTAACCGACACATTTATATCCATGTCGGGGAGGACGAGACGTGTTTGCTTTTTCTTTTTTACCTCCGTAGAGCCATTCCTCCTCCTCATCGCCGGCGCTGGCATCAGTGGTGGTTGTTTTATCCGCCTCCTCCGCAGACATGTTCCGCTCAGCCGGAGAGTTAAATCCGCCAGCGGCTCCAAGGGCTACAGCAACGAGCCGCAACAACGTTTATAAACGCACAAATACGAGCACAGGTTTTCTCTTGCACTGGGAAAACGCAATTTAACGCGTTAATTATTGCTTCATAGATTCATATTCACCCTCTCTGCGAGTTGGCTTGAACCCGGAAGAGGTTGCTGCTGGAGTCCCGCTGAGGTCGACGTGGTGAAGCGGAACAGAGAGCGCCCCCTGCCGGTCAGGGTGACCCACTGTCTCTGCTGCCGCACTGCTGGATTTAAAATAAAGTATAAATAAAATGTTTCTGGTTTTAATGGATGTGGAAAGTGTTCTGATCAATGTAAAATCTGATTTCTTTTACTTTCTGATTTTGGTTTTTACAAACAAATGAAAATATATATTAAAAGTAACACCATAAAAAGGAATTATGTCATATTTATTGTATTGTATTATTTGGTTAAAAAACAAAAATGGTATCTACATTTGCATTATTATTAATGTATTGCAAATCCAAATTCCAAAAAGTTGTACATTTCATTTTTTGTTACTGTAGGAAACCTAAATCATATTTTAGCTTGGACATTAATTTAATAAACAGAAATACAAATAAAGTGATTTCCAGTGCCTTTGCAAATCAGTTTAAGAGTGTTTAAATTGGACATTTCGACACTGGCAAAAACACTCAAAAGAGTTTGGGAAAAACAACATTTTTTATCGTATTTCATCGTTCTTTCCTTTTTGGACAATTTTAATCATTTGAAAACAGTGACTGTTACAGTTTACAAGAAGCATTAGTGTTCATTCTTTCTAAATACAAAATGCCCTTGTCACAGCAGTCCTCGATCAATAGTGTCTAATTGTTTTAATGATGCACCACATGTTTTGAATATGAGATGAGGCTGCAAGCAGCTCAGTCAAGCACTTAGTAGAACAGCCTGATGGAATTAGCTTCATCAGTGTTTTCCCTGCTGTGACGAACGAAAATGCCGTCTGTGAAAATCTGCAGAAAGCTGAGACAGAACCCGAGCGCAGTCAGCAGAATAGGAAACATATTGTGTAAAACATACCTGACACTTCTTTAGTTTACGGTCCCCCAGAGTCATACAGGCAGATAACACACATAGTTTTTTTTTTCTCCTTTTTTTTTCTTTGAACTTATTTCGAGTAAATTGCTGTGAAGAGAAGTGTGATAAAACTGTTTGATTTTTGAACAAGAAATGTTTGAAGCTATCACTGGAGCTATGACTGGTGATGAATAAGCAGCTGATGACTGGGAAATGCTCAGAAACCTCTGAGTCGCACAGATATCATCAGCCTTCACCAGAATTAACAACCTCACAGTAGAGATTTGCATCCTTGCATTCAGGTGGGCATGACGCTCAAAATACAAAAAATCAACAACACTATAAAGTCTTAAATATTATCACTTCAGTGAATCGCAGGGAAAGCCTAATTTTGCTGCTGCTCTGTCATGTGGAAGGGAAATATGTAGTTTCCAGTATATATTTTTTTTCTTTTGAGGCTTTATGTCTCTGCAGCATAGCGGCACTTTGGGTTCACAGTGACAACCTGTTTTATTTATTTGTTTATTTATTTTGGTAGATACATAGTTATTTTTTATCCCCTACTCATTGAAATAGGTGTGTTTCTTTCGTTTGTTTAAATAAAGTTATAGTTTTTACACAAATTATAAATTGTCCAACTTTTATTACTCCAGAGAAGACAAATATGATGGATTTAGACACAAAATGTGAAAGTGTGGTAGTTTTTGCTGTTACAGTACATGCTGAAGGTAAATATTGTTTATTTCACTGCAGCAGATTGTTTAGTAAAATTTGCTTTAGCAAAATATAAATGCGTTATGTGGCTCAAAGTTTGTTTGAGTTAATGCATCTGTATAAACGTTCTGATTTGTTCAACCTTTTTTCAGATAATGTTACATATGAATTATGTCACGTGACAGTGAAACAGGTCTCCCAATAAGCATGGGTTTACATGATTTAATGTCCAATAAAAACTGCTCCAGCACCACCTGACGTGTCCTGATTCAGCTCCTGTTTCTGTCAGACCTCCCTGCCGAGAGGCTCGTGTTGTTCTGAACAAACAGGCAGCTTGTCAGTGTGAAAGTGAGAGTCAGGTGTACGAGCAGTAAATGCCTCAGATATAAACAAGGCAAGTAAGACCATTCTGTGGTGTTTTTTTTATGTAAACCTTGAGTTTTGTGTTGTCGAAGACCTTCGACATCAACAGAAAGTTTTATAACACATTAAAGTAAAATGTGAATCCCAAAATACACAATAGCTTCCCAATAAACTTTTTTTTTTACTGGTTTTTGTCTTTAGACTTGCCGCACAGCCTTTTCATGCCTCATTTGCTTTTAATGGGAGCTGTTAAAGGCAAGTAGAGACAAAAAGACTCAACTGAGCTTGCATATCTGTAAAGACAAAGACACAAAAACTGAATTTCCTGAAGGAGAGAGGAAGAATTCAGTGCAGCTTTCTGCAGAGAATATGTTTAGGGGAAACTAAATATTCTTAAAGGAATAGTTCAGCCGTTTTGAAGTGGCTTTCTATGTACAAGTTATAAATACTATTTTACCCATTTGCCCAGAGGTCACACCCAACAGCATTCCTGCCAAGGTAATTGTATAATGCAAAATGTAATTGACTGCAGAGGTTTGAATATTAGCGTTCGGTTGTGTGAAGGTTTAAAAAATATTATTTGCGTGAACCTCAATGAAATTTTTAGATTGGAGTTGTTTTAAGGCTGTCATGTTGAGATTCTTTGTCTCCTCCAATTACAAAATTACTCCACCACTTACTCCCTCGTCCACCTCATCCATCCTCCTCCTTGTCTTTCTCGTTGTCCTCGTCAGTCCTCTTCCTTGTCTTCCTCGTTGTCCTCGTCCGTCCTCTTCCTTGGACCCCTGGAACACTCACCTCCCCTCAAACCTGAAAAAGAAAGAAACGAGTAAGAAATTAATTCAATAGAAAGATTAATTGTCTTGAAACATCTTCAAGCACTCCATTAACCTGTGAACCGTGACATCAGTCATAGAGCCCAGAGTATGGAAAAAAAGGGCAAGTCTTCATCCTGGCTAGGCTAATGGCTAGCTAAATCAAGACTTGTTTAACATAATGTTTTAGGTTTATAAAACAACTCTTTCTCAAAAATGACAGTGTGAAAGACCACTGCACTGGGTAATATTAAACTGACATCGTTCAGTTGAGAAAATAACTAGACTATCCCTTTAAGAGCCCTAGGAGAAGCTCTCTCTGATGACCTTATTGTAACCCATGTAGAAGATTAGTAAGTCTTGGAGTTTGGAGCCAATCTTCTGATTGACTTGGAAGTGATTCTAGATTATAATAATAATAAATTATTTAAAAAAAAACTCTTCAGCTTTTGAGATAAGCTCACACATATTCACATTTTTCCTTACATCTTCATACAGGTCTCATTAGACTAAATCTACTGGAACGGGTTGATCACAAGTGTTCAATTGTCACAAAGCACTAATTACTCTCAAAACCATATATGTATATATATATTTTGACTCCCAGTGAGCTTCTGTTTCTACTCTTTTATGACAATAAAGAGCAGCAGCAGTTGTGGGCTCATCGTCAATAAACCGACTCTCATTATTGCTGCTCTGCTAGCGCAAGAAGTTAATGCAAAGAGGACTGTTAATGCATTTATGGCCTTTGACCATTTAAGTGGGGCCCATTTAGCTTCTCTGCAAATGACATGGAATTTTTTTTTCCTACCCCCTCCACTTTTAGGTGTCCTCAGTTGTTCACTGCAGAGATCAGAGGTGTGATCAACAATCACGCTGATCTGTGCCGAGCTGAAATGAAACTCTGTGTGAAGCGTGCGGGGTAGAAGCTCCCTCGGAGGGGGGGGGGGGTAATGTTATTGTCGTGAGCGCATTGATTTTTCTCTTCTACGTGAGAACCACATGGGGTTCATATCACAGGCATCTACCGTATCACATCATACGTGTGAGCTTGGTGTGTCTCCCCGTACGTTCACACACAGATGCACAGAGGGACGTCAGAGAGGGTTGCTAATGGTCTCTGAGTTAAACTGATCATGGAAATTACATTTATTTTATTCACTCTGTCTCCTTCAAACTCCTCTCCCCTCCAGTCTAACCTAGTGTTACTCTTCTCTGCCTGTCATTTTACTTAATTTTCTCCCTCATTTGATCCCCCTTCTTCCATAGCTCTCTTTCAATACCCTCTTTTTCCTCTTCCCTTGGGGGGGGGGGCACCAGAGCTTTTTCAATTCAGATTAGATTTTAGGACTAAATTAAAGGTTCAATTTTCTATCTTCTAAAGAAAGGAACTTTATATTGCTGTATTATTTTAGATGGCTTTTTTGGGGGGATCATTCGTTGATACATTGGGTTGCAGTAAATTGGCATACATAATTTGTGTGGTTTGTTGTTGTTGTATGTATCTAAAGCGGGTTTAGGATAGCAGGCCTCAACAAGCCAATGGTACTGTCATCTTCTAACACACAATTACACAAAACCCTGACCTTTAATCTTCTTCCTGCAGGAGGTGGATTCCTGTTGCTTTTTTAGTCTTGGTCCAGCCAAGTCCAAGGAATCAAGACTTGACCACCAGGAGGGTGCTGTGGTTTCTTTATTCCAGCCAAGGTAACCTGTTTTCTGTGATCTTTTATCAATGTCTCCATATGACTCTTAGTCTGACCCTTCCCTGAGGCCTATTATTTATGGGAGACCCTAACCAGGGCCGGACACCCCAGACAACACAGCCCCCAAGATCATAAGAGTACTCAAGCTCCTGCACCACATTAAGGAGGTGATTCTGTGAAGGGGTAAAGGAAGTCAGCTAAGGTGATTCAAACAGCTGAATAGGAGGCCTTGTGGCCATCTTCATGTGGATGTTTTCCAGGCACATCCCACTGGGAGGAGACCCTGGGACAGACCCAGAACCCTCTGGAGAGATTTGGTATCCTCTCTGACCTGGGACCACCTTGGTTCCCCAGGAAGAGCTGGGGAGGATCACTAGATGCTTGGGTTTCCCTCCTGGACCTGTTATGACCTGACTATAGATAAGCTGGGATGGATGGATGGATGGATGGATGGATGGATGGATGGATGGATGGATGGATGGATGGATGGATGGATGAACAGTTAAGTATGCCCCGAATAAAGGCGACAGCTTTAATCATGCCACCCAGATTTTGTAGACAAGACAATAAATAACATTCTTAATGTGGCTTGCTAAATTTAGGGGCAGTTCCTCTGACTGGAGAAGTGTTAAAAACAGACTTTGCCTCCATCTGTAGTAAGTTAGCTCAACATTTGGACTATAAATACTAAAGCTGTGTGAACATCAGTGTCCTTGAATGAAGTCATGCACTCTGCCTTTGTTTTACCTTTGTTTCCCCTTCACCTCTGTCCCCCCCACACCCTGTCTCTCTGTCTTCTGTTGGCTCCACGCTCCCTCCCTCCATCCCTCCATCCCTCCATCCTGACGGGGCAGCTTACAGTCAATTCGATGCTAATCAGGTTTATCCTGACAGAGGACGATCACGGGGCTATCAGTATTTACGCGCACTGATATTAGCTTCCACAGATATGTGCTCTGGCACATTTTTAATCCACATCATCTGTTTGGATCAAACATATGGTTCAGTGTGATGCCACCACAGCTTATTGTGGCAGTTTCTGCTGCTTTTGTTTTGCACCACAAAGATCCATCTGTTGTCAAAAGAAACCTGTTTCATTCAAGCTTGAGCCTTAATAAAAGATAATTGTTACAAGTGTGACTAGGACATCTTTTTTTACAGTATGTTTATTTCAGATATAAAATCTAACAAAAGTATTGTTGTTTTTTTAAAAAACTGCAGTTAGTTTAACTTGATTCTGTTTATTTATAAGCTTCTTTTATAACAAAAGTTATTTCAAGGTGTTATACAAAACCAAAACAAGGTCCATTTACCGGTCTGACATTTCTTAAAGGAATGTCCATCGTCTTTCATGCCAGAGTTTTTAAATAAAATCATCTTTATGTTGAGAAATGTTTTGGTCAAACCTGAAAAATAATGTTATTTTCAATCTCATGTAATTCTGCTAGATGTCAGAGTATGTGTTGTGAATGACTCTTAGATACTACCATCAATTTTTAGCTCAACATCTGTAACAATGGCTGAGTTTCAGTCATTTTTGTGTTCGCATAGAGTTCATGTTTATAGTTAATACTAATTTATCCCAGTTTAAAGTAATTTTTAATTTATATATATGTATATACGCGCTTGGATTCAATTCTCCTCCCAGAAACTACGGTTTACAAGCAATATTGGGAAACTTTCACAAACAAGCTTGATTTTGTTTTGTTCTTTCGACTGAAAAAGGATTAGAGGAGAATATTGATTTCAGTCTTATCTATTTCTGTTACAGTATAAAGCCACAGTCAGCAACTGCTTCTCTCCACTCAGCGTGGGACAGAGCCCGAAACAGATGAGGTGACCCAAATCTGATGAAGGCAGCAAGAGCTTTGGCAACTTTCTCACTTGTCTTTCACAGCGGTGTCCAGTCCTGGTCCTGGAGTGCAACTATCCTATACATTTTAGGTTGTTTCTCTGCTTTAATCCACCTGATTTGAACGAATGAGTGAATAAAAGGCTTCTGTAAAACTTGCAGACCTGCTGAAGAGCAGGGAAACATCTAAATCACGAAGGATGGGGGCCCTCAAAGACCAGGAGTGGACACCACTGGTCTATCACATCAACCTGAAACAGGAGGTTGGAGGTAAAATGATTCACCTAAAAACTCCAGGGAGACACAGGACTATCCCTTCGTACTCTCTGAAGGTTTTTTTTGGATTCCACACTAAGAGTCCAAAATGAAACCTAATCAAATATCTTTTTGTTGTCTGTACTGGTTGTTTTTTAAGGATTGCTGAAGTAAGAATGGACCAGCACAGATCTTTTTAGAAGGGGTTCTGCAAGTTTGTGCTCAGAATTTCCTACTTCTAAGTTATAAAAGTCAGAAAAATGTGTTGGAAAGCCCCGAGAAGTTTTAATTCCAACCAGGAAAGTCAGAGGTTCCTGACCAACCTGAACTTCAAAATCCAATATGGCTGTCTTGAGCAGAAGTGCTGCTATCTGCTGTAATAAACAATATATTTACACTTCTGTCAGTTTGTAACTCATTAAGTCAGTCACATGTTCCTGCAATGTTTGAATGAATGAACTCATGATGATGAGCTTGTATTTGATGAACACAACAATAATTGCTGTTTTTCTGACTCAAAACCATAACATTTAAAATGGATGTGAAGTCATTCCAAGATCCAAGATCCTTCTATCAAAGAGGTAAATCAAACACAAATAAATGCTGAATTTTTGACGTCAATCCCAATCTGGGACCAGGTAGTTTGCTGCCTCAGACTGATCATGGTTTTTAGTTTGCTTGATTATTATCTTACATTATCTTACACAAGAAATTACAGGACCTTCAATCTATCATGGCAGCAGATGATCAAGTAATTTGAAATTCTGCAGTTCTTTATTCAAAAAGGTCTGTTGTTGTTTACTTTTGTTCACCATTAGGACCATTGGAGACATGTGTACCAACGTTTTAAGATGCTAAAATACACAAGTAATGAGTACTTGGGGGTAAAATTGTAGGAGTATTTTATCTTTTATCAACTCAAACAGAACTGACCACCCAAAGCTGTGTAAATTCCTAAAACAATAACAGTTTTATCCTTTCTTGGTTTGCAGAGGCATAAAATGCCAACATTTTATTATGTTGACTGAATTATGGCTCATCTAACTCAAACAAATTCTCCTGTTCGTTTTAGTTTCTCAAGGTTAAAAATGACTTTAAGTGTGATCTGCATCAGGGGATTTAATGAAATTTAGGGCCTTACTTTCCCTTCTCTAAAAGGAAAAACTATATATTTTTCTCTTTTTTTGACCTAGCTTTTAGTCCACTTTGTCCAGGAGGTCATAATTGAAATGTGAAGCACCACAATTGAACCACGGATGAACACTTAACAACCACACGGAGAGGATAAAAAAACCCTGTCCTGCTTTGACCGTGTTAAGGACGAGGAAGACAAATGGACACAGATATCAGGTTTATATTGCCCAGTCAGCAAATGGAGAGAAGAGCTGGATTGCATCAGGAAAAAAGAAAAAAAAGTTTATCCTGAGCTTTTAGCCAATCATCACAAGGAGAACTGATGAGGTTTTCTTTAAAATCTGTGTGTGTGTGTGTGTGTGTGTTCTCCTGTCTGTTTTGTGTGGTAAAGATGGTGTGTGTCCCTGCCTGAGGGTGTGAAGATAGCTCCATTTGTAGGTGATTGAGTTAGGATCTGTGTGTATGCGTCATTGCAAAAGAGAAAGGGGGGTGAAAGAGAACAAGAGAGAGGGGGAATGAGAAGAAGAAGAAGAAGAAGAAGAAGAAGAAGAAGAAGACGAAGGAGGAGGAGGAATGTTTTTTTATTACGTAATCTAATCTAAGTGGCTATTTTTCTTGTATAAAAACCTCTGTTGCCCTCAATGAGACAGCTGTCCTCATCTGTCTAAAAGCACTGAGTGAGTCACGCTGCAGACACACACACACACACACACACACACACCCACACAAAGTCACAGTGAGTCAGCCCAGATCTGCTGTAGACGCTCACCTCAGTAATTAATAATGTAATAGCGAAGGCATATAAAGTTCTCATATGACATGTGAACTCAGAGGACATATGGACGAGCCTGGCAGACACAAACACACAGCGGGACACATCTATGGGGGCATGTGGGCAGCTGGACTGCAGGAAGGCATACAGGTGGGGTGTACTTTGACACTTTGAGGTGCTGCTGTCCTTTGTCTGAAGGCTGAGTTGTTCAAGATCAGCAGCAGCAAACAGATGGCGAAAAGTTCAGTTTGGCTCTCATTTCAGCAAAAGTCTGATTTTATGACTGGACTTGTTAACATTTTGATGCAGGGTTATAATAAGAAACAGTTGCCACAAACACTTGTTTTAACATGAACGTTAGACGTGGCAGAAAACAGCTGCAAAGGTGCCTCAACTACCAACAACTCAAATAGCACATTACTTTAGATCTGTAGGGAAAGACTAAAAAAGTGTCCACTTGAGGACATGGACAGGTTGCATAAACTGTTGTACCATATGTCTACAATAAAAAGCAAACAAGTTGTCTTTTCTCATTAAAATTAGGAAAACAGGCTGGGGAAGACCTCCAGAAACGATCCATGGAGTTATTTTTCTGTCTTGTTGATATTTAACTCAAACTATCATAAAACTCATTTTTCCTTTAGATAAAATGCCATAAATAACAAAATTAAACTGAAACACTCTGAAGAAAATACTGAAAAGTCCAAACGCAGCTTCAGCTTCAGGTCCAACATACTTATATAAAGCCCAGTATTAATCTGGGACTTTTGTGATAATCAAAGCAGACAAAAGGTCTATGTTTTCATTTATAAACTGTATAGGAAGAATTCAGAGAGCCAACATTCAGAGAAATGTTAAAGCTGTTGCCAGTGGCTCCTTAGGGTCACCATGGTAACCACATCTATATCTGTCACTCCTTGAGAACAGTATTAAGAGAGGCAAACCGAAATGCAGACTAGAAATTAAGCTTCAAGCAGCTGCTGTTCAAAAGCTAAAAGTCACACTGAAAAACTCCTGAACCTTAAGAGGAAGAAGCTTCAGGTCAGTTTTTGTGTGCCTAGTGTTTTATGCAGGAAATATGAGAAGTTCCAGTTTTGAGGAGAAGATTCAGAGCTCAGTGGAAGTCAATGAGAGTTGGGATGTGAGCACTCTGCACTCTGAGACAAAACCATTTGTCCTTCGGTAGAGAGAGACGCACTGAGTGAAAGGACACAACGTTTTGATGCATAACCTGTATAAGAGGCGTAAAGTTTGTGGGAATGAGAAGAGTTTGTTCGCAAAACTTTTAGAAAGTTTAAAGTGCTCAAATGTTAATGTGACTCTAAGGTGGACATTCTGTGGAAAAACCTTCAAAATTCATAAAACCTCAGTTGTGATTGTGTAAAAACTGTTTATAGTATTCAAATACCAGTTCAGTCCAGTAAAGTCTAATTTTCTGTGACCCGTTTAAACTTTAAATCATGTTTCTGCTGTGAAGTATGTCTCAGCTACAGAGCTCCAAAGATTGCTGGGTTTTCTCACTTGTTTTGCCACAATCCCACTATTTATGGGGAAATATTTTGCATTTTTTTTGTAAATTTTGTCTATTTCTTTGCTCTATTCCTATTAAAAGTCATAGCAGATTATTTTCCATTGAAACATAACTTTTTGCTATAGTTCTTGGTTGGGATTTTTTTCCAAAAGCTGTGAGCGAAGTAGTAAATTTCAAATCTTCATGGAAACAGACAAATAATGGCCGAAGAGTTTTGAGACCAATTCAACGCTTACGCACTTACGAGCCCTCAATAAAAGGCTGAAAGAAATGTTTGAATGTTCTGCATCTTTTCTATTTCTTTTGGCCTCATTGGGCAATTATATCTTGGGAGGAAAAATAAACCTGCTGTTAGGTGCTGCAGTGAGACAGTTTATGTGTTTTAGAAACAAACACGGTATCCTCTTACACGTACCTCCGGAGGAACAGGATAAACACACGCCCGGGTTCAAAACAGGTGTGAAACTAACACAAAGCTGACACATAACCACACACTCTGACCGGCAAACCCAGGCCATGTCATGCAAATAAATTATGCAGTAACTTCCCCTCAGTCACCTATTAGAAGGACATGAAGAGGAAATGGAAATGAGCATTGGTTTCAGTTTTAGTTCGAGGGTTTTTTTTGTTTTTTTTTACCCTTTTTAACAAACCCTAGAAGTTCTATTTTACTCTTCTTAAACACAGATTAACAACACCACCAGAGTGTTTTACCTTCATTGTGTAAAGATGTCTGCCAGTCTAATAGAAATCCGAAGTAAAGCAGCTGGTAAATGTCTCGGGTTCAGCCTTTACTGGAGCTGTCCCTGTCTCCATAGTCCTGCGCTACATCCTCTCCTGGAAAACAACCATATCTGACTTATTCTGATTTACAGGCCTCTCTTGTAAATGAGACTGCTCACCTCAATGAGATTATCCGTCTAAATAAAAGTAAATACAATCAAATATTATAGAAGAAAACAAACGATCTCTCTGAGGTTTTTAGAAATAACCTGAATAAATGAGAGGACAAAACTCAAAAGAGGAAAACACTTGTTGCCTTCTTGCAGGTCACGGATCTGTTAAAACGTGTTAAAAACTAATCACAAAATGGGCCATAAACTGCTCACTTCTGCTGTCTAATTCCCAAAATAACTGAACGCTTTCCTCCAGAAGTAATTGACGAAGACGAGACAGGATTTACTAAAGGACGGCAAACACGGGGCAGCGTGAGTTGAACTCTGCGTGTCACGGAGCAGGCAATAAAGCAAAATCTGACAGCGGCCGCGGTTGTATCAGGAGAAGGCAGTCATTAAGGCAAGTTAGTCTTTTCTGGTTAGAGACTAGAACGATTTAACAAACAATTCATCCAATATCTTCAATCTTTATACAGTCACCCAACAGCTAGAATCAAACAAGCTTTTGGTTGGAGAGAAGCGCTCATCAGGGCTGCTGCTCGGGCCATTCCTTTCTACCATAATCATAAAGCCCCCACTTCGAACTTTTAGACCAGGGGAAAGCAACCCTGGTCCTGGAGAGCCACTATCCTGCATGTTTTACTTGTTTCTCTGCTCCAACACACCTGATTTGAATCAGTGTGTCATTAACAGGCTTCTGCAGAACACGAAGAGGTAATTTAACCACTGAATCAGATGTATTGGAGCAGGGAAACAAGTAAAACAACAGGATAGTGGCCCTCCTGGACCAGGATTGCCTACCCCTGTTTTAGACAAAATGGTGAATTGAAAGGACTCAGAATCACAAAAGATGAATTCAAAACAGGAGTTTTTGAGCAATGGAATGTCTCCAAAATACAAGTTATTTCTATCAAATACTCACCAAAGTAAGAGTGTTCAACTTAACTACAATCTAAAGTGAGAAACTGAGTCAATGAAATATTAGGGATCTTTTAATCACTAAAGACCCAAGGCTGCCACAGGCAACTGACCACAAAATAAATAAATAAAGTTGCTATAATTCAGTCAGTTTCACAGATATTGACCTAAATTCTGGTGTGCTAGTACCTAAGACTGACTCCCAACACATATTTCTTCGCTTAAATTTTTACCATTAACTATTTGGAGTCAATATCCCCTTGAACCACTGAATGAATTTCAGTGACACTTTCGGGAAATTACTGCATGCTCATCTACAACTGATTAACCTGTGGAGCCCACTCCATGAAAGATGGCCGCCACAGCTAACTGGCCTTAGAAGACACAAATAATCGATATAACTAAGCACATTTTACAGACATATAGTGCAGCAGGGAGTCTTTAACAGCACGTACTCGGACGTCTTCCTCGAGGTTTGACCGAAATGGCTGCAGCTTCACCATTTCTGGACCTAATGAAAATCTTATTTTAAAGCTCTGCCCTGACAGGTGATGGATGACATGTTGTCTGACCCTCATGGGAGGCTTATCTCAGAAACCTGAGGTAACAAAGACAGCTGGTCAGGATTGGATGCATGTTAAGGGCAAAAAAAAAAAAAACACAAACACAAACCAAAACAAGCCAGATGTTTTGGTGGCAAGTTATGCAATGTTTTTGAAGTCAGCAGTCTGCATCTCTGCCTCATATTGATTTTATAATTACGGATTTAATCCAGTCAGAACACTACAGTGGAGAGTGGATTAAAGCTATCTCAGTCTGAGCTTCTGCTGTGAGCCTCCTGAAGTGGCATGGTGCAGGAAACACTGGCTCAGGAAACCTGCAAAGACGCTGCTGCTTTTTTTTATTATTTAAAAAAAACAGAATAATATATTATCTTGCTTGGGATGAACACTGACAGCCAGCTTGTTTAAGAGAGCAGCAGGCCTTTCCTGAACATCACTCAGCTGTTACTTCCGTTTACTGGAGATTTAGTCAAATGTGTTGTCCTCTTTCTCTCTCTCTCTCTGCCGTGACTGCGTGAGGAAGAAAAAAAAAAGCTGACTTGGACAGAGTCTCTTTTCTGTCTTTTTTTGTTTTCCGGGTATAACAACCGACTCACGCACCTTGGCCAGACTCCAGCCAATGCGGGGCAGACGGAGAAAGGAGTGGCGGTGATCCAGAGCAGGGGCGCAGTGGAGAGAGAGGCGCTGTGTCTTTAAGCGGCTGTGTGCGCGCGTGTGCGTAAGTGTGTGCGTAAGTCTGAGTAGGTGTGTGTGTGTGTGTGCGTGATCCATCAGAAGGAGCCTGCAGGAACATCGCGCTCATTTCTGTGGACGGACTTGTTGTGTGCTGCGCTGCTTGGGATGGTTCTGTCTGCGCGTAAAACGCATGGAGTAAAAGACTCTTGAGCCGCCTGAGAATGAGGTGCCACTGGCTGTTCTGCGCTTCGTACTTAACCCTGCTGCCACTAACAGGTAACCAGATCTACTTAATGCTGGCCATAAAATGACAATTCAAAATTAAGGGTTATTTATTTTTTTTATGTCTGCTTGTTGTCCCATCAAAGTCAGCGTTTTGTGAGCTGATAAATTCCTTATGTCTTCCTCTGGTCACTGTTAAATGTGCGCCGTTCTTTATTACCGTGGACTATCAGCCTTTGCGCATGTTCAGCTGCTCCTCATCCACGTTTTTCCCCCGAACAGAGTTTAGATCAGGAGGCGAGCGTTTTCTCGTGTTCCCAGGAAACTCCAGTAACGGTATTTCCCCCTGAGCTTTGAGCGCCGGGCATCACATCGGATGGCTCGTTTGCATAGGGCTGTTTGGTTAATGTTGCTCCTCCAACTCAGGCAACAGGTGTGTGTGATGTGTGTGTGCGTGTGTGTGTGTGTTCAAAACAATGAATTATTTATCCCACCGAATGGACGGGGATTAGGTTGTGCGTTGTACCTCAGGATGGAGCAGTGGAACAAAGAAAATGGCACACTTTTTTTTTTTTTTTTAACCAATCTGCCAGGGGCGCCCCCAAGGAGTCTTTAAAGAGGGGGCCTGCTGGGAGGTGGGGTTGGGGTGATATTTTCGGGGTGGTGCGCCACAAGCAAAAGCCACAAGGGAATAGGCCTACTTTGAGTGAACATGTAATTGCCTAAGTGTGCGCCTATTCCTGTGTGTCTGTTAGCAAAATATCACATGTACAAATGCACAGATTTTAATAAAGCTCCTAGAAAGTATTCATTGGATATATATATCCACAACTGATTAACTTTTTCAGTCAATCCCATTCAAGATGGCCGCCACAGCTGATAGACTATAACAGACAAAAAAAAGGTTAGAACTCGGCGGTCAGTTTTACAGCTGCTGAGCTAAGATTTGATGTGGTAGTACCTGAGAGTCATCCTTGCTGCATGCTCCAAGCTCTAACTGATCGCCTCTATTTAAAACTTCCATTTGGTTTGGTTGGAGTCAACTTTTTGTCTGTTAGCAAAATATCTCATGAACAAGTGGACATGTTTTATTCAAACTTTCAGAAAGTGGTCATTAGATGGCGAGTTGATTCAGGATGGCTGCCACAGGTTATAGACCTTAGCAGACACAGAAAAAGGTTAGAACTCAGTCAGTTTTGTAGCTATTGAGCTAAGATTTGGGGTGGTAGTAGCTGATAGTCATCCCTGGCACATACGTAGAACACTTCATCATGCAAGGCAGGATTAATGCTAGGCTTTTCATTTACTTTAGATATTACCCAACTTAACACCACACAGTCACTACCCAACTCACTAAATCTTGTCGTCTCTTTTCTTAAATTCATATTCATATAAAAATTTATTTGTTTAGGACCGTCTAGGTCAGAGGAAACAGTGGAGGTGGTGTTGGGGTGGGGNGGGGGTAATTGTCTCCCAGCCCCCACCTGGTGGCACCTCTGCAGTCTGCAGCTGATGTCCGTCAGCTTTCCGTGAACATGCAGTGTTGAGCCAATCAACTGCCTTGGGTTTTTCCGTGAAACCTTTAGATTTTTTTTGTTTTGCACCATCAGCTACCAAACTGTCCCAACGGCCCAGAGACATGCGCCCACTGCCTGCACAAGCACAGTTAGTCTATTGATGTTGTGGACAGAGAGAAAGCATCCAGATGCCTCCTGCTCTCTGAGCTCCACTCCAGCCTGAAGG
This sequence comes from Kryptolebias marmoratus, assembly GCF_001649575.2. Lineage (NCBI taxonomy): Eukaryota > Metazoa > Chordata > Actinopteri > Cyprinodontiformes > Rivulidae > Kryptolebias > Kryptolebias marmoratus. The sequence continues at coordinate 6,932,685 of NC_051432.1, forward strand.
CGTAACAGTCACATGAAAATCTTGTTCTTGAAGTGCTGCTTATCATGTGAAAATCTCATACTTGGGCTGGTGAGAGAGGAGGGGTTTAACTGAAACTAAAATGTTTGCCTTAGTTTATTCATCATACAGAAATGGCATTTTAGGGGATCTAATGCGTGATTACTCAGCGGCTGGATGGCTCATAATTATTGATTATTCAGTTGATCTGTGGTGGTTAAAGAGCAGTCTGTCCTAAAGGGACTGTGTGCCGGAGATAACATCCTATTTAACCGTTACATTAGGCCCTTGATTGTGTTTGTTTGCTTTTGCTCTGTTATGGAGCAGATATTATCAGCTGGGGAATCATTTAATGGGTTAAAAAAAATGCAGAGATCCTTGAGGATCTTCTAAGCAAAAATACCAACACTGAATTTTTATTTATTTATTTTTTTACAGCTTCTCAAACTGAATCCAGCACGTCTCAAAAACAGAATCCATGTCCACCTTATCAGTCTTTGTCCTTTGTTGCAGTGTGGAGCAAACCAATCATCTCCCCCAGTGGGCCTCATATGGTGGTTCCCAATGGGCAGAAGCTGGAGCTGCGTTGCCATGACAACGCCACAGCGTCTGGCGCCCTATCCTCGTTAAGGTGGGAGAAGTCCCGCCGGCTGGACGGGAAGGTGGATGAGGGCGGGGTGGTTTCTGTCAGGGTGCCAGCGGTGCAGCCCTACCACATGGGTCGTTACGTGTGTCTCAACAACAGCAGTCTGGAACAAAGCTCCATCTACGTTTACGTGAAAGGTCAGTGCTTGGGTAAAGGGGAGGGAGGCTTGTGATTGCACCTCTAAAGCAAAAGCAGCTTGTAAAATCAACTTTCCACCTGTCCGTCATGTCTTTTAGACCCTCTGAATGCTTTCCAGCGAACCATAGTGAACAACATCCTGGTGAAAGCGGGTGAGAACTGCATCATCCCCTGTCTGGTGACCGACCCCGAGGTCACTGACCTGGATTTGGAGACTTGCGATGGGAGACCGTTGCCCTCTGGATTGAGGTACCACAGCAACCAACAGCGGGGCGTCATCATCAGCAACTCCAGAGAGGAGTATGAAGGCTGTTATGTGTGTGTGGGGCAGCTCGGCGGGGTCAAAGTCAAGTCCAGCGAGTACACCGTGGGCGTTCAACTTGGTGAGTGAATAGTATGATGGAAAACAGAGGGGAACATACAGTGGGTGCCAAAAGTATTCACCCTCCATGGTAACCTTTCACTTTTGTTGCCCCACAGCCTAGAATTTACATGCACTTTTATTTTGCTTTAATTTTATACAATCTTATACAATTTTATACACTGATCATGCTGAGAACATCACCCGCATATTGAAGCATGGTAGTGGCCGCATCATGGTGTGGGGATATTTTTCATGAACAAAGACTGGGAAACTGGTCAGAGTTGAAGGAAAGATGGATGAAGCAAAGCATAGTGATTTTTGTATTTATTTTATTTATTCAGTTTTTTTACAGAAACTTGTAAGTTTCTTCCAGAAATTTGAGACTTGGATGGAAGTCCACCTTCCAGCAGGACGATGTCCCAAAACACTCTGGTTAAGCAACAGTCCTCTGCTTTAACAGTTAAATGTCCTGGAAAAGGCCAGTCAAAGCCAAGACCTCAATCCAACTTAGGATCACTGGTAATAATTTGAAGGTTGATGAACACAAACAATATCCATCCTCTTTGAATGAGCTGCAGTAATTTGATCATGAAGAATGAACAAAGGTCCCAGTGGCTAGATGTGACAAAGTCAAGGTGACGTACCTGGAGAGACAGCAGACGGGAGGACAAGAGCAGATAGACCCAAAATTTGCCGAAGTGTATTTGTTTCAATTCAAAGTTTAGCTGCCGAGAGATGCTGCAGCACTGCAACCAAATCTTAGACCAGTCCTGCAAATTTTCTTTGAAATATCTGTTCAGGAGTCACAGTGGCCAAAAAAAAAAAAAAAAAAAAGCTTGAAATTTGAGTAAAAACAAACATTTACTCAAATACCACATGTTAACTCAAATGCTAATGTTTTTGGGGAGGGCAGCACGGTGGCGCAGGGGTCAGAGCTGTCGCTTCATAGCCAAGAGAGTGCAAGTTTCCCTCCCGGCCTTTCTGTGTGGAGTTTGTATGTCCTTTCTGTGCAAGAGTAGGTTTTCTCTGACTACTCCGGTTTCCTCGCACAGGACAAAAACATGCATGTTAGGTTCATTGGTAACTCTAAATTGTTCCTAGGTACGAGTGAGAGCACGAATTGCTGTTTGTCTCATTTGTCTCTATACATCCCTGTGATGGACTAGCGACCTGTCCTGGGGGACTGCTGGAAATAGGCACCAGCTGCCGCACGACCTGGAAAGGAGAAATGGGACGGATGGACTAAAGTCCATAACATGATTATTGTGACAAGCCGTGTTGTAAAGTCAGAGGATCACCAAAGTCTTACAGATAAACATCCAAAACTTGTTTCAAAAGGGACTGACATAATCTTAAGAATCACCAAAGAATCACCATCACTAAAACTCAATGTTAAAAGCCAGGAGTCGACTTTTTCACTCATTGGGTGTGGATTGGACCGAAACTAAACATGATCACGTTCCCGTCCGCCACGCTGCTTCAACATTTTGCAGTCCTGTCAGCGGTAGAGGTCAAAAAGGAGTCGGCGGGATGGGGGAGGGGGTTGTCGTGACGGTGTCCTTTAGACTGATGGAGAGAAGGAGAGAAAACGTGTGCAGGGAGGAGCTGAGGGGTTTGAACAAAGCTGTGCAACAGAGTGTGACGGCCGTGCCCAGGTTAAATGGAATTACGGCAGAATAAACAAATTAAACATGTCTGCATGCGCACACGTTGAGCTTTTGTGTGTCGTGTGAGTGAACAACACCGAAAAGACTGACTTATAGACATTTTTGTGTTTGCTAAGGAGGCTTAGCTGTGGCGGCCGTTTTGGATCAAGTTTACTTCAAAGGTTATTCAGTTGTAGATGTGTATCCAGGAGGTGATAAATACAATAGCAACTGACTCCACATGGTAGTAAGTTACACGAGCAGCAACGTGGCAGCAGCCTCACTAAATCTACAGCTATAGTTACGCTGCTGTTGTGTCTTTTGGTCCAGTGCCAGAACTGCGCCCAGTGATCACTCTGTCCAAAAAAGACACCGTCATCCTGAGGACAGGCGAGCGCTTTGAGCTCACCTGCAGCTCCACCAATGTCAACCCGGACCTTTCTCTTGAGTGGGACTTCCCGTCAACAGCGGTGAGATTTATGTTGGGGATTTATTTGCAGGGTGGGGTACTACTTGTGTGTCAAACACTCAGATTGGCTTGGAAAGGTTCTCAGGGTTCCTAGTATGAGAACAGTTATAGCTGTGAGACTTTTAAAGGTACACTGTGCAGCAAAAACAGTACAATACAAACCAGGCATTTCTTGATGAAATGCACGTTTTCTCGCTAGCCAGAGTTTTAAACGCATATCTGACCTGATCTGTAAGCACTCACAGTATGTGTTGTGGATGACACTCAGCTACTTCAGTAACAGATTTTAGCTCTATATCTGTAAAAATGACTGACTTATAGCCAATTTTGCGTTTGCTAAAATTAATTGGCTGTGTCAGCCATCTTGAATCAAGTTAATTTCTAATGCTAATCAGTTGTAGATGTGCTTTCAATCACCACTTTCTGAGAGTTTCATTAAGCTCTGTTTAGTGATTCATCAGCAATTTTGCTAACAGACAAACACGAAAAAACACAGGTGATCACCTGCTTTATAGGCATTGAGCGATAAACCTAAAGACTAAAGTTCTCTTTAAATGGCTGTCACACACATACTGCATCAGCCAAACAAGTGAACACATTTTAAAAATGTATACATTGCAGTATATACTAGTAGTTTTACTACTACGATTTACTGTTTTGGTTTGCTTCCCATTCACCTGTATTCATCATACCCACTGTCAAGTTTGCTAAAAATTGGTAACTCAGAGCTTTTTGGTAGCTCAACTAAGATAGATAAGACAAAAGGCAGCTTAAACAGCAAACATAAAACTAGTTTTATTTCAATATTTAGGGTACAGAGAGGTTTCATTTTGACTTCTTACATTCCAGTTTGTACTGCTCCACATATATAATTTTTCTACATAGTGTGTCATGAAGATCATTTGAAGTGGGGTTCTGTGGAAAGGTTACGAACAGTTAATATCTTACCTGTAACTTTTTAAACAACCTCAGTCTAGCTGTTAGCTCCTCAATCTGGTCAGACTTAAACTCTATTTCTCTAAGCTGAGGTCATTCAAAGAGCTATCTACTACAGGTAAGATATTAATCGTTCAAAACCTTCCCACAGAACCTCTGTTTAAATGAGAAGGACTTTTATAACTTCTTACATGTTGAATTATGTGACTAAGAAAAACAACAGCTCTGTGGAGTGTGTTGCTTGCTGATGCGGGACATTTGTTGCCACTGATTTGCAGCATCCTGAACAATCCCAGAACTCACACATCTTGTCCGGCTCTCGAGGATACAAACGCTCAACCACGCTCTTGATAGCTGCTGTCAACCAATCAGATTCAGGCGTTTACCGCTGCCACGCCCAGAATGAAAGAGGCGGCAGTGACGCGGCAATGCAGCTGGTCGTACACAGTAAGTGTTAAATTTGGTTTGTTCACAAGACTGTTATAACTTTAACAAAGAGCCCAGAGCTAAAACCTAACCATTCATGTCACTTTGAAGCCCTAGAATGATCCTTTCTCATTTGCACATCATGCAAATTTAAGATCAATGCCTCTGGGCACCACCTGTCATCACTCAGATGCTGTTATTACAGAATGCTAGGAGTGTTTGCTCAAGACATGAGTCAAGCAATGGTACATAACTCAAAGGTGCAGCTAAAGGGCATCCCAAAGTAAACATTATTTAGTAAATAACCCAACGTATTTCTTGTCTTCAGGTCTGGGATTCATTGCAGTGTTAGGAAGTCCAGGTCCGGTCCAGGCAAATGTTAGAGAAGGAGAGAGCCTGAGCCTCAGAGTGGAGTTTGATGCCTATCCCGCCCTACGCTCCCAGTCCTGGTCCTACAAAGGCGAGCACCTCCTCAACACTACAGAGCACGTTATCACCAGTCACCACCGTAAATACAGGTACACCAAGATCACAGAGCGGCAGCAATGAAAGGTGCGCAAATCTTTAAAAAAATTTCCTTTTTTGTTATTTTTCAAAAGATACATCAGTGAACTGAGGCTGGTTAGGGTTCACGGGTCAGAGGGCGGGATCTATAAGTTTTCGGCCAATCATGAGGATGCATCCATTGATCACTTCTTTCACGTGTTCGTCAACAGTAAGTGTATTGCACATGTTTGTTAAAGTGTGTGAGAACTCAGTTTCTAGAAGGTTAGAGCATTCAAAACTTGTAACATATTTAATCCACTGAAATAAGTTCATTTGATGTCTTTTATCATGAAAATAAACATTTCAGATCCACACATTTGTACAACCCCAATTCTGGAAAAGCTGGATTGTTGGGCAAAATGTAAATAAAAAGGGAATGCAATGGTTTGCAAAACTCCTAAACCTATATTTTATTCACAGCGGAACATAGTAAACATATCAAATGTACAATTTTTTTAAAAAAAAGGTCCTTTTGAATATTGATGGCAGCAACAGGTTCATGTTTCCCTCTGTGAAGCGTCTTCTCTTCTTTTACCATCAGTCTGTAAACATCTAGAAGCTGAGGAGAGCAGCTGCTGGAGGTTTTAGAGGAAATGTTGACCCATTCCTATCTGATGTAGGATTCTAACTGTTCAACAGTCCTGGGTTTTCTTTGCTGGATTCTTTGTTTTATGATATGCCAAATTTGTATTGTCTTGTATTGCATCGTATTGTAAATTGTTTCAATTGGGGAGAGGTCACTTTAGCAGCTGCAGTCTTCTTCTACAAAGCCATGTTGTTATTATGGATGCTGTATGAAGTTCAGCATTGTCTTGCTGATTTGCAAGACAATGCAAATCAGCATATGGGAACATATGTTGTTCTAAAAACCTGGACATATTTTTCTTCATTGATGGTGCATTTCCAGATGTTTAATCTGCTTCTGCCATAGACACTAATTCACTCCCATGTCATTAGGGAGGCAGGCTTTTGAACTGTGCTCTGATAACAGGCTGGATGGCGTCTGTGGTTTCCAGTAAGAATTTTCAATTTTGATTTGTCTCACCACAGAAGAGTTTTCTACTTTGTCTCAGTCCATTTTAAATAAGCTTTGGTCCAGAGAAAACAGCAGAGTTTCTGGATGGTGTTTACATGTGGCTCCTTCTTTGCCTGATAGAGCTTTAAGCAGCATTTGGGGATTGCACAGTGAATTGTCTTTACAGAATTAGTGGATGTGTTTCTGAGTGCATGCAGTCATGTCCAGAACAGAATCAGATCTGTTTTTAATGCAAAGCTGCATCCAATATAGACTTTGAATCTTGTCCTTTGAGCTCAGAGTTTTCTCCAGATTCTTGAAATCTTTGAATTATGAATTGTAGATGATGGTTTATTCCAAATTTTCTCAATTTTTTGTTGAGGAACATTCATCCATCTATTTCATGCATCTATTTTCTTTACCCGCTTTTCCTTTCGGGCTCTCAGAGAGCTGGTGCCTATCTCCGGCAGTCACTATGTGAGAGGAGGGGGACAACATGGACAGGTCGCAAGTCCATCACAGGGACACATAGAGACAAACGAGACAAACAACCATTCATTCTCTCACTCACATGATTATTTAGAGTTACCAGTTAACCTAATATGTATGTTTTTGGTCTGAGGGAGGAAACCAGGGTATCTGAAGAAAGCCCACTCCTGCAAGGGGGGTTTCGGAGATGGGTTGCCTCCATAACATTCAAAAGTAACTCTTTTTTTCCCCAAAGGAATTTTTAGTTTAAACATGTGATATGTTTACTTTGTTTCATTGTGAATAAAATATGGGTTTGTGAGACTTTCAAATCATTGCATTCTGTTTCTATTTACATCTTACACAAGGTCCTAACTTCTTTGAAGATTTTTCAAAATTTGGGGGTGTATTTTAATCACCTGAAAGGTTTTCAGAATTGAACTTCATGTGGGTTTCTAAAACAGCAGTGAAAGTATTTGCATCGGAAACACAGTATTTATTTAATCTACGCAGATATTTCTTTATCAGAGCAGCCTTTTGTGTAACACAAGGACATCTAAATACACTAGAAAACACAAACTGTTAGTTTTATTGTGTATTTTTATTTAAAATTTACTAAATGTGTCTGTTTTCTCCCTCTGTAAGGTAAGCCTATTATTGTTGCCCACGAGGGCCCAATTGATGGACAGGTACGATGCATTGCTGCAGGTTATCCGGTTCCTAAAATCAGCTGGTACTTCTGCGAACTGCCCCGCACGAGGTATGCCAAAACTATCCTGTGATCACAAAAGCAGCTCACGTTGTTTGCCTGATTAGTTTATTTATCTTACACTGGAGTAGATGCAAAAGATGTTGAAACAAAGCCACATTTTAAATTCTCATAGTTGAATTCTCAAACTGTTGTTACAATGATGTGGCAGATAAAATGATCAGGGGAGATGAAAAAAACTGATGATTTGCATAGATAACTTGTGAATTTCATCAGTTATTGGCATAAGTTACTGCTTAGCCTGCAGATACCAAAGCAAAGGTCTTCCCCCCCAAAATAAGAAGAAGAATAAAAAGAATTGTGTCCTTTTTTTTGCTCTCATCAGGTGCTCACGCCTGCCCAACGCCACCCAATGGGAGACACCAGAGGTGGCCTTGCTGTCGGAGTCAGCCTTTGGTAGGACTAAGGTGGAGAGCCGTCTGAATGTCAGCAAGGAGCACGCTCAGTACCATACCCTGGAGTGTGTGGCCTCTACGGAGGGAGAAGAGGCCTACACACTGTTCTCCATCAGTGGTAACACACACAGTGGGGGCTGGGGGGTTGGGGTGGCGGTAAGGGTTTATCTTCCACACCGTACCGCAAAGACATTGTTTACACACATCGACATAAACCCATTGGCCCCGGGTCTGCAGAGGCCAGGTGTGTGGTTACAGATTGAATAAGATTAGCGTATGCTGACGATGCAGGCTGGGATTATGTGGCGTGGCCTCACTAATCCTCGTCACACAAACGAACACAACTGCTGCAGCTGTCTGCCGTTACAACAGAGGAAGAAGACGCTGCTCTGTTTGTGTGGATCTGAGTCTAAATCCATGAAGTCAGAACCCCTCCATGTGGTGGAGCTTTATGGGGATAAAAACAAAATTGCTGATGTTAGATAGTTTTCGCCATTTATCAGATGTGGTGTTAGTTTTAGTTTATGGTTAGGTTGATGTGTCTGGGAGATTGCGTTGCTTAGCGGAAAGAAGCCACTGATGCTGTAAAAATTTGTGTAACTGCCACTAAAACCTTGTTTATACAAAAATGTAATCCATGTGATGACTGATTTTGTCGGATTTGTGTTCTTTTTACAGAGCGGATTGTCCCCCATAAACTCTTCACACCTCTTCTAACTGGCATGGTGGCTACTGGCGCCTTCCTCATTCTCATTCTAGTTGTGCTCTTCTATAAGTACATGCAGGTGAGATAAGAGGTCAGCATGTAGCCATGAGATGTACACCCCAATTAATTCAATTCAATGGGGTGGGAAAATTAGACAAACACAAACTCAGACAAACAACATTGTTTGACATATTAAATTATGTTCTTTTTACACAAGAAATTATGCAAAACTGTAAAAGTGGTGTGTGCAAAAATACAAACTCTTCCAGAGGAGTTAGGACAGTAAGATGCAGCTGGGTGCTGCTAATGAAATGACTTTGTTGTCCAGGCAAGTTGAGATGAAAATAAGAGAAAAATATGCAAAATATCCCCACGATTAGTATGTTAAATGTAAAAGTCTATGACTGTACAATCAGAAAACAACCAAACAAGTATGGCTTGTTTGATACCAAGAGAAAACCTATGTTCTCTAAAAAGACATGGCAACACAACTTTGGTTGGGAAAGAGGCATCTGAAGAAACAGCTAGGACTTCAGGGACCATGATCTTTGAACGGGTGGGATCAAAGTGGAGATGTCCAGCCCTAATGAATACGGTCACATTTGTTGTTGAAAACCCAAACATAGCATATTACTGTCAAGCACGGTAATGGAAGGATGATGATTTGGCCTCGTTTTGCAGCTACAGTATCTAAACATCTTGTAGTCATGAAGTCGACCATGAACTCCTCTGTAATCCAAAGTATTTTTGAGTCAAATGAAAGGCCATCTTTCCCACCTTTAAAACGTTGCACAAATTTGGTCAGGTACCAGGACACTGATCTCAAACACAGCAGCAAATCTACAAAAATAAATATAGAATTCTTTTGCTTTGACCAGATCATTGTACAGGCTTCAACTTTATCAAAATATTGTTGTAGGACCTTAAGCAATTTTGTAAAAGAGATCCAAGGTTTCTCCACAACAGTGTAATAAAGACAGTGTGTGAAAAGCCAAGTCCACACTATGATTTAATAGCATGCAGGACCAACTTTAACATCAACAACTTGAAATAATTGTCTTCTGTATGATATGATTACTCTGTTGGTTATATTTAACAAACTTAAAGACGCAGTAATGGCGTGTTCCTGTTTATTTATATAGATGTAGATGATATTTATTATGTCCTGACATGTAAAACCTCTGAATTAAAAAGTATGAGCTTTTTGTTAACGTGACTGTAGCTACCACCTTATTATAACAACTATAACCTGTGTGACAGTAGAGTCAGACATTTCACATCCGTCTCCATTAGTCATGTTCAAACCTACAAAATCATTAATGCATATCACGTTTGAATCAAGTTCATTGAGCCGCACCAATATACAGTTTCCATCATAGAAAAGTACTGTAAATGGCTTCTGTAGCTTCTGGCAAAGAAACCTATTCTCATTTACCAATAAGGTCTGCCTCCACGCTGTAAAAGTTAGAAGCATCTGTTTTCGACACTCTGTGACGATACCGTGCTAAGAAGAGGGGAAAAAAAGCTCTTTTGATTAGCGTGAATGTGTCCTAATTAACATGAACAGAGCTAATCAACCATTTAGAGTGCACACACAGTGTATTTAAAGGATATCTCGACATACCAATGACGTCTCAAGCCATTAATTCAGCCCTCTGAGCGCGCTGCTTTTATTGAACTCGGGTGAGTCAGGCTTCTTGAGAACCAGTGGGTGCATCTGCAGTGGGATCCTGAGGGAAAAGTCTAGATGCTGGCTGTCAACTAAAGTGCATTGATTGATCAAAACTTAGATAAATGATAAGACCAATGAAATGAGAGGTTTCTGTCCAGTTGCATCAGAAATGCCTAATGGCTAAACTAACAGCAGCTTTTGGTTTTATCGCAGAAGCGATGTCAGTTTTTTTGTGTACAAACTAGTGACTTCTCTTCTCTTCGAACAGAAACCAAAGTTCCAAATCCAGTGGAAAGTCATTGAGAGTTTCAACGGAAACAACTACATCTACATCGACCCCCTGCAGCTGCCGTATGACATCAAATGGGAGTTTCCCCGACAGAAGCTTCGCTTTGGTATGACGGCATCCGCGTTTATGCTGTTGTTGATGGCATGCCATTGTTTGTGAGAGCACCTGCGTGTGTCATCAGGTGATATGTTTGGTGTTTGTGTACCTAAAGGTAAAACCCTGGGCTCTGGGGCTTTTGGGAAGGTGGTAAGAGCCACAGCATATGGACTGTGCTCTGCAGATACAGTTACCACCGTCGCTGTTAAGATGCTAAAACGTAAGTCTGGGTGTCCTTTTTATAATATTTGTGATAACACACACAGTAGCATAAAACACATACTCAAGTACTTGTCATGCTGTCATCTTAGCTAACGCCCATTCCACGGAGAAGGAAGCACTGATGTCAGAGCTGAAGGTTCTCAGTTACCTTGGAAATCATGTGAACATCGTCAACCTGTTGGGAGCCTGCACTATTGGAGGTGAGCGGTGCCATGACGAACAAACCTGGTTTATTCAGCAGAACCTGTGAGGAGTTTCCTGGTGTAGATTCTCTGTCATCCAGGATATGACAACTCCAAACGTTTAAAGCTTACACCTCCACTCTCTCCTGTTTTGAATTGCGAAAGCTCCCCAGATGAGAAATGAAACGTCTTCAGCTGCAGAACAGAAGTCCAGTTGTTTTGTGTGTTTGTGGGTTTTTTTTTAGATTTACTTTGAATTTCCTCTCCAACCCTGGAATTCATAACCCCGATCTTCCTAGTCGGAGGTTTTTCAGCAGCCACAATGTCCAATATGGCTGCGAATAAAAAGTGAATTTAGCTAATTTAGCTTATTTGGACTTTTGTCAATTTTTATTTCATAGTTAGTCACATAAACAGTATAGTACAAAGTCTATCAGCGAACACATTGCTGCAACGTTTGAATGCATGAAATGCGAAGAAAAAAAACTTTATGAGCTTGTATCTGTAATAGTCGCTACCTTAGTCGCCTAATGCATTCTGCTTATACTCAGAGGTTGGAATTACAGAGCTCCTAATCAGAAAAATCAACTGGAACAGCCGCTGAAGTTAGAATTACATCTGAGAAACCTGACCTGACCTCTAAATCCAATATGGCCACCTCACATAAAGTGGATCTAGCCGCAGTTTAAAACGGTTTATTTGAATCTCAACATGGGATTGTACAACCTCGATGAGTGAACATGTTGCTACAGTGTTTAAATATATAAAATGCAGATTATTAGCTTTTTTTTTAAACTTATAACACTTAGCCTGGTCTCTCAGTAGACTTTCGAACAAGAACAGGTAGAAGTTCGTTCCAAGTTCTGATTTCCAAGGCATTGTTTTTCAGCTTTTAAAGAATGTGGATTGAACCGGATGCGTCAGTTTCTATTGCTGTTAAGAGTTTTCCACTGAGCGTTTGGGAGATGGTCTGAAAAGATTAGACACATACGTACTCATATGGTTGTGTGCTGTCTCGCTGACTGCCCGGTATCTGATTAAAAATCAGATACCCTCCAGCGCCGATGTTAAAACGTGATGAAGCTTGACTTGTCACAAGTTTTCAGTCGATCAATATCATTTAGCTGCCCACCTAGACCTCAGTATTGATTGCTATGCAGCATTTTTATTGGCTTCCACACAAGTGAGTGTGAGTTATGTTGCTGCGATGAACACGCCGAACACTCGAGGGACGTCGGCATGGCACAGAAAAATCCTCGTTAAAAGTTATTCCCGAGTGACAGACATTAGTTTGGCGCCTTCCAACACAGAAATATGTGTTGCCTTTTACGCACACGTATTGTTTAACTCTGACAAGCTCGTACAGTGTCCTTCTTTGTGTCAAAAGTAGTCATTAAAATGTCTAACAAAGCTTTGCAAAGACATCCTCTTTTGTCTCATGTTCATTGTTTCTCTGAAATTGTGGGGGTTTTTTTTCATTTCTGCATCTTGCCAGGCCCAATTTTAGTGATCACGGAGTACTGTTGCTATGGCGACCTGCTCAACTTCCTTCGGAGGAAAAGAGAGTCCTTCCTAAACTCCCAGGTCGGGGACAATTCCTATCGCAACGTCTCGAACCAGCCGGAGCCAAGCAGGTGTTTATGTGTGCAAATTCTTGAAGTGTGAATACTATAGAAACGTACCTCCTTCAAATACTTAACTGTGTGTGTGTGTGTATCTGTGTGTGTGTAGTAGCAGAGAAGTGACTGGTACAGGATATATGCCCATGCGTCCATCTGAGAAAGAACGGTCCTCCCAGTCAGGTACTCATTGTGTTTCTGTCAACTACACAATAAAGGAAAGTGTCTTTAAGCCGTTTTTAGTCGCCGAAGCTGATGATAAAATCTCTGTTTAGACGACATAGATGAGCTGTCTCTGGATGCTGAAGATCTCCTCAGCTTTTCTTACCAGGTTGCCAAAGGGATGGAGTACATTACCTCCAAGAACGTAAGGCTTTAACATGCTGTGTTCATATTTATTGACCAGTTAAAGAGGAGATCTTAAAGTGCTGCTGCTAGTTAATAAATTATATTAAGAGCCAACATGTATGCAGAAAGCTTGCTGTCAGCTGGTGGTGCATTTACAATCATAATCTTGTCACTGTAAGTCCAAGCTTGCACATAAATAAAGCCAGTCGTCTCATGGATTTTATTTTTTTTAATCTTTTTACAGTGTACCAGTGGCATATTTCACCCTGCGCTTCTCCTCGTTTGTGCTCTGCATTTTAGATTGTTTTGCACATGATAGTGTTGTTTTTTTCCTCTTCACTCAAGGACCTCAAGGAAAAAGCTCTGACCAGTCCACTGTCCTATAACATATGACAGAACCAACCTCTATGTTCAGCAGATGGAGGGTCAGCTATCTGCTGAGCACAGTGGAACATTAAACAGCTAAAGGAAAGTTGGTGCAGGTCCAAAAAGAGCTAAAAGGGTCTACATATATAATATATATGTATATATATGGCTTACTGAAAACCCTGACACAACCATGTCTATCCTGGAAAAAGTTTCAACTTAATGCCCACAGCACTAATTTTTACATAAAGCCAGGAGTCATCAACAAAAGTCGCTCAGGACCAGGGTTTTAGTTAGACAAAAAGGCTATTTTTTCTTTTTTTGTTTTGGTTGTAAAGTGTTGGTTCTAGTTTCAACTGTGAATTCCCTATACATAAATTGTAGATATTTAAAAAGTTTAAAGAATCACAATAAGTGCAATAAGTGCTCAAAACTCATCAAAATGGGTTCTGAGTTAGTTAACACAAATGCCTAAAAGAAAGCACTGAAAACGGTGTATTATTGTATTATTATTTTTCCTTAAATATGACCCTTAAACTTTTGTTTTAGCAATTCTAGTAACGAGCTCAGTCAGGACTGACATCAGTGCTTTTCTTGCGGAAACCGGTTACAAGGTCAACACTCATTTTTTTCCCCCCCTGTTTGTTTTTTACGTGCAGTGTATCCACAGGGATCTGGCAGCCAGGAACGTTCTGCTGACTCACGGCAGGGTGGCCAAGATCTGCGACTTCGGCTTGGCACGAGACATCACCACTGACGCCAGTTATGTGCTGCGGGGGAACGTGAGTCTTGTCTCTCAGAAGATTTACATTTTTCTAATTGAATAAGGCAAAAAAAAAAATCCAAGCCGCCCATCCTCCTTGTCACCTCTCCAGGCTCGTCTGCCGGTCAAGTGGATGTCTCCTGAGAGTATCTTCGACTGCGTCTACACCTTCGAGAGTGACGTGTGGTCCTATGGCATCTTGCTCTGGGAAATCTTCTCTCTGGGTAACATTTCCAGTTAAAGCTCAGCTGTTGCGCCTGTTTCATAATGTCTGAGCCATTATTGTCATCAATCTGAGCTGACTGGGGCCTTATTAGGGGCTCTGATGATGCTCTCTTTGAGCAGCAACATCACTTACAGGAGTCAATAATGCAATCAAGTCAAATTGACTAAAACTAGCAGTGTTATGTGAACACTCAACTTTTCTTCTTCATCTGAAACAACAAACACAAAGGGATTTCAAGCGTCCGTGCCTGTTTTATGTTGGTGTTGCAGGAAATAGCCCGTACCCAGGGATGCAGGTGGGATCTGCGTTTTATAGGATGATTCAAGAAGGCCACAGGATGAGCAGGCCTGAGTTTGCTCCCACTGAGATGTAAGTGTGAGAACATCTTTTTATTTCATGTAAAGCCACAATAAGATATACAACTGGTTAATATTTTTCCATTGGCATATTATTTATCATTATATCATTTATTGTCAAAAATAACCTTTTTAAAAAAGAATTTACTACTACCTGGACAAATAGATGAACTTTCATAGATGCTTAAAATACATAAAACTTTAAAAAACAAATGTCTGTAAAGCGGGTCTAGTCAGAAGCAAACAAATGAACAGCACAGTGAACAGATGCGAGGACATTACTTGTTACGTAAACTGAATGGTTCTAATGTGATTTGTTCTACAGCAGGGCACACGCACACGCACCATTTCTTTCGGGTAGAAAAAGCATAAAAGGCGTTTATTGCTGGTCTCAATATTTATAAGCACTGAAACACCCATTAGTCTTCTGTTTCCATCACATTTTCTGATTTGTATCGCTTCCCGCAGCTCTGGAAAAACTCACACAGAAAAAAAATACAACAAACCATGCGGCTCAGTTGGGAACAGTATTCTGTGCCTTATGGTAGCATTACTCCAACAAAAAACAGAAAAATATTCTCTAAAGACAACAATACCATTTTGGAAAAATGAATGAGAAAACCCAGCCCTCTTTGCAGCTCCACAGCTCAGACTTCACAGTAGAAACATTATTCAAGGTTTAAACGGGTCACAGAAAGTTGGACTTCATGCGACTGAACTGGTGTTTTCATATCTTTAACAATTCTTACAAAATCGTAGTTTAACTTTCCTGATTTTGAGAGATTTTACCACAGAATTGTCAAGGCTGCCGCTGAGCGTGGCGAACCCAATACGCAGACTCGTACTTCCTTCTTTTAAAAAAAAGGTCATTTATTTTTAAAGAAAAGAAAACAAAAAGCTGACATGGCAGCAAAAAATAAACTGAACAAAATCCAAAACAGCAAGGCAAGGCGAGGCGAGAGACAAGGGATGAGAGACAAATCAGGGACAATGAACCAGCAGGGTGGTGGAGAAAGTGACCGGGTTTTAAACACTGAAGATAATGAGGTGAAGTGGGCACAGGTGAGTGATAACAATTGCTGACAGGTGGAGATGGGCGTGGCAGACAAACAGGGGCAGACTGAGGATAAGTGGGAGATGACAACAGACAAGAACTAAACAAAAACCCAGATACAAAAAATAATACCCCAAACTGAAACATGAAAGAAAACATAACCTCAGACAGTACAAAGATAAAACATGAATCTTAAATACAAAAGAGATCACAAGAAGAAACAAAACAAAACACAAAACATAAAGCCAAAGACAAAAACTAAAATACTAGAAATCATGACAAGAATGCTCAACTTGGTCTGCTGATGTCACATTCTGATGTTTGAGCTCTCTAAATCTTCCAAAGTTTTAGCTGACAAATTTTTCTATCTGCAACCTGCAACACCTATTACTGAAGTTATTCATCAAAGTATAGACATTTTTGTTGTCTTTTCATCCAGTGTGTCTGTCACTGCTGTCGGACCTTTCTCTCCAACCCCCACCCCCAGTGTATCATTAAACACATCCAAACTCTCATTGACTTCCACTATGTCTGAGCTCAGGAGTGGCTCTTCAAAACTCAAAGTGAAGGCTCTTTTTAACTTGTAACATCGACATGTAAATATTCCCATCAGACCATTAGCCTTCTTTACTTTCTTTCATGCTTATTTAACAGGAAGCTTGACTTAAAGCAGCTCATCATGTTTTGCATAAATACATTTTTTTCAGAATTCAGTTCAAGACGTTCCCTTGGAGGGTTGGTTGTTTACTGTAATTACACAAAGCTTTATTCAAATAATCATGTAGTATTTTTTGCACAGCTTCTCTGTGTTACTGTAAATTCAATGTAAAGCTGTAGATTTATGGAAAAAGAAAAGTTTATTATATGTAAGCTTACATTTTGTGGTCCTTCTGACAAACGATGAAACAAAAATAGACATAGAACACGTGTGAAACTATGGCTTCAAGTTTTATTTGGCTCTAACTGAGCTGAGTTTAGTCTCCTGGTAGGCCCTTTGACATCCTCAGGTGCAGAAACTAACCCCAGTCTCACCTCTGTAGGTACGACATGATGCTGTCCTGCTGGAACCACGACCCTCTGAAACGACCTTCCTTCAGAAAACTGGTGGAGAGAACTGAACTGCTGCTTTCGGAAAATACCAAGAATGTAAGCAGCAAAAATAGCTAACTTTTTAAAAATTTCCTGCTGCCAAAAGACAAAAGGAGATAATGTTTTTGCTTGTCGGTGTGTGTATGTTTTACTGTACTAGTAGTAAAATATTTCATGAATCAGTGGACAGATTTTAGTTAAACTCCCAGAACATAATTATAGGGTGTATGTCTACAACTGAGTCATCCCCATTCAAGATGGCTAACACAGCTAAGCACAGCACAGCTTTGCAAACACAAAAATGGCCAGAATTCAGCTAATTTCACAGATATTCAGCTAAACTTTGATGTGGTAGTAGCTGAAAGTCATTAAGAACACATACTCTGAGTGCTCAACATTTTGGCTAAAAGCTTTGCCATGAACTGGTCTGTTTGTTAGGAAAAAATCTCACAAACCACAGGACAAATTTTATTGAAAACGCTCTGAAATAAATCGTTGCATCTAAAGCTCGTTAACATTTGGAGTCAACCCATTTCAAGATGGCCGCCACAGTAAAACAACCAACACAAAAATGGCTACAACTCAGTCAAATTTACAGATATTGAGCTGCATTTGTTGTGGCAGTAGCCGAGAGTCATTAACAACACATCATCTCACATCTCGTGAGGTCGTAATATTGCACGAGACTGTGCGCAGGTTTGACTACAACCACTCTCGCTCCAACCCTTCTCAGCATTAGAGTTTAAAGCTCCGACGTGAAAGGCAGTGGGTGATATGCCTTCTTTCGAGGAATGTCAGGAACCTAATTTTTCTCAAGGGTTTTGTCTTTTGGACCGAGAAGTTACATATTTGTGTGTGTATTTTGTGACCGCGTGTGTGTTCTTCTTCAGGTGTATCTGAGGCTGAGCACCACTCCAGGTGCTCCGGAGCAGCAGAGGGCACCGTCACGGAGGCTGAGCTCCGTCTGCAGCACGACGGCCCCGACGCAGCCTCTGCTGCAGAATACAGCCGATGTCTTCCTGGACTACGTTTAACACACATACAAACTACAACACACACACGCCCATACACTCTCATCCTGCACTACAACCAACACACGAACCTGGTTCCATTTTGAACAGCATTATCCTTTCAAAGTAAATCCTAAATGCTGGCCCTCCTGCAGCTCACACACTGTACATACGAGCACTCAGCCTCTAACGGCTCTCCCTGTCCCGTCGCTGCATCGATCTCTGCGGTAGGTATTTCAGGTGCACGTCAATATAAAGCAGACTCCAGCACTAACAGGTCATCAGATCCGCCATCACCCGTCGGCTGTGGGAAGGGGGTGGGCTCACACTAAGCCTTAGATTCCATCTTAAGATGCTTTGGGGACAAATAAAGACTGAAAGTACATGTACATATATGACAAAGGGGAGACGATGCTTGAGCGAGGAATAAACGAGCAGCGTTCATTACTAGAGGCCACGTCTTGTGTACGGTTTATTCCTTTACATTGTACAGAAAAGGATTTTGAGATCTTGGGAGATAATTTTTGCTAATATTGTTTTTTTTTCTTCTTTTTTTTAGCACTTTCTTGGCAAAAATATTTCCCAAAATGATAAATCCCGAGTTGGTCATTTTCACTGGATTTGTAAGAGATTTTTTTTTTTTTTTTTTTTAAATAGGCCTTTGAACAGTGTTTTTGAATAGAAACCGATGAGCCATAAAAGCAGCATGCAAGCAGTTATCCAGAACAGAAATAAACTTAAAGCCATAAGTTACACAAACACTGACTCCCACCTGCGTGTTGTAGCTTTAAATACTGTGACTAACTGGTTCATTGCTGGATGCACATCATGGATAATACCTTTAGCAAAGCCACCGAGGCCAAGACGTTAGGACTGACTGTGCTTTTTGTTGTTACGTGTATGCAATGTAAATATAATAGATATGTGCCTTTAGATGTTTTTTTTTTGTTTGTTTTGTTTTTTTAAACACTGGATGCATTATTTCCTGACTGTTAGTGTGGGGAAGACGGGCAGAAGAGCACCTCTGCAGTCTGGTTTTGAGATATTTGCAGTTTTGATACAGCTGGTTGACTTGTAATAATAAAGAAAGCACCTGTGATGGTGAAACCATGTAGACATCGTCGGTTTCCTTTGTCTTCTTATTTATTTATTTATGAACTGACTAAATTAATACTGCAGACAGATTTTTTTTCTCACTGTGTTGGAGTGACATCTGTTAACAAATTGCCAATAAGAATAAAAGCTTCTGACATCATCATTCAGCTGCAGCTCATAGGGAAACTCTCTCTGCTTGGACTGAAAGCATCCCTCTGTGACTGGACTTTGGACTTCCTGTCAGGAAGACAACAGTTTGTGTTGGTAGTAGAACGTCATGGGTGAGAGAGTCATAAGGATCTCTCTCACCCTCCTTAGAGTTCATTATTGCATTCATAGGAAAGTCTGCCCTCTTTTAATTCTAGCAAAAATAACAGCACCTGGCTGCTGCTTTCCCTCCTAAACTCTATGGAAGCAGCAGCTTTGCACACAAAACATTTTCAGTTTGGCTTTGTTTTTGTTTAAGAAATACGGACGAGGTGGAATCCCGTGGTTTGTACACTCGAGGTGAAATTGAAATCATTTTTGAACCTGTTAAACCCCAGATCACTTTTAATAGGTACTGTTGTGTAAAACCCCTAAAACTGAAAGATGGCAGACTTTTCTTTTTACCAAGACTGTGAAGAGATGCTAGAAAAAAAATCAGGATTGTGAAAGATCCCTCAGAGGTCGACTGAAAGGCTGATACAGATACCAATTTTTAGAAATCGGTCAGCTGATGGCCGATGTATTTTTTTCTTATTTATTTCTGACCAATATGTTTTTTTTTTTTTATTTAACAAACAAACAAAAAATTGAAAGTTAAAAAAATGCAGACATTTAAAAGTAGACAGAAGAGTGTTCTTGCTTAATATAAACCAAACAGTGGGCTGCAGTGAGCTGGTTGTAGCAGCTGCTGCTACACCTTCATTTCCCATCTTACAGCGAAGCCCAAAATTAGCTGCCTGAATATTTGTGCTTATTTTAACTGAACAAATGCCATAACATATTGTGTGAGTAAATACTTTTGCCCATTTTTCTATAATGCTTTCTGCTCCGTTTTCTTGCTGTTTTTTTTATTTCCCACCAGTCTCTGCACTGTGAGTGTGTGTGTGGCCATGTATTTGATACATTGTGGGGACAATTTTCTTAACATATACTACCTTGTGAGGACCAACTGCTCCTCGTGGGGACCAAAGCCTGGTCCCCACGAGGAGAAATTATGTTTTTGGGTTAGGGGTTAGGTTTAGGACTAAGGTGTGAATTGAGTTTAGGTTTGGTTTAGGGTTAGGTATGTACTGGTAATGGTTAGGGTTAGGGTTAGGGTAAGGGTCAGGGTTAGGCTGTAGTTAGGGTGTAGAAATGAATGGAAGTCAATGGAAAGTCCCTACAAAGATAGAGACATAACATGTGTGTGTGTGTGTGAGGAGGCCTACAAGGGGGCTGTTTCGGGGGGCTTCCTGCAACTGCAGGGAGTGAGATCACTGTAATGATCACATATTGGCTGTAAAGCTCAACTTCTCAGCTTTCAGAAAGCAGTTGGATTTTTTTTAATAGCACAAACCACAGAGCAACTACGGTGATGTTTGTCGAAACATAGCAGCGGCGGAGACACATTTGTAGTGAAAGGGGACGGGGGCAAGGCCGATATCAGATATCGTCTGATTAAAGTCGGTCAGCCGGTCATTTGCTCCACATTTACCCAGAAGCTCCTGAAATAAAAGACCATAAAATGCCATCGCACCACGATCAGACTGTGAAACAGCTTCATTCCTCAGGCTGTTGAATCCTTAGTGACACAAACTACTAGGGGAGAAAAAAAGTAACATCATTTATCATACAGTTTAGTATACTGAAATTAAACTGACAACTAAAATTAATCTTCCTCGGTAAAAAAAAACATGCCAAAATCCCAAAATCAATCAATCAAAGCAGAGGTTTTATATTTGCAACTGTTTTTATTTTCATGTTGACCAAGAAAGGACAGGGAGGGTTATAATATTTGCAAACATTTTGCTTCAAAATATTGATTATTACATTTGACTTTGGGGGTAGATAAAGGAGCACAGTTGAGCAGAAGAAGGGATATACATACGTACAGTACAGGTAAGCATAGCACCGTTTTACACTGAATACTGGTGTTTTTAGCTTTGTGTTTTTGTGTACAGAATTATACTAGACCTCTAACAAAATGGTGTTTGAAAATAAAGGAAGTGATCGGTGTGGAAATTAGGGGGGAGGGGGGGGGGGGCTGTCTTATCTTTTTTGTCTCGCCTATGCCATCCCTGTATCAAATATCCACGACTTCACTATTCAGCAGCTTTCAAACTCTTTTGTTTTTTTCCCCAAGCAGATGTCAAAAACACACGTTATTGGAAAACTAAACATCTGTAATGGTGCAACATTCAAAATTTCTCACAACACAAAACCAGGAAATTAAAAAAAGAAAGAAAGAAAGGAAAAGATTGTATTTCAGATTCTACATGTGGAATCTCGTGGTGCAAATGATTTTCTTCCACATGCCTCCATCCTCTTCCTTCATAACAAAGCCATAATTTAAAAGTTACAACATCCATTAGTCTTTAAATCAACCTTTACATTCTTTGGGCTGGGTATCAGTGGCACAAAATAGATTCATTTCAGTACTACTCTTTAGAGGGACACAAAAAACTATACTCTCTTTATTTGCTGTGCGACAGGCGGAAGACCCTTGCTGTTAACATTGATCCTACTTTTTATTTTGAGGACAAACTCAAGAAGGGAATTATCTGTTTAATCTGCATTTTGTTAATTAATTAATTTATTTTCTTCTGAGGATAACTGTTTGATTAGGAGTCTGTCCCCATTTTTTTCTTTTTTTTTATTTATAGTAAAACCAGTGCTCTGCATTGCCCAACATCTATATACTTTTCTGGTCACACGTCTCTTCTCATATGAAAATATAATGGGTTACAGTGACAGGTACCACACATGCAACGTCTCTCGCGCAAGCCGAGCCGTCTCCCACGAAGGGCTTGCGGCAATACGCAGCCCAACGGAAGGAGCACGATTCTTGAAAATTACATTTTTTTATATACTGCAACGCAAGAACTGATTGGCTATCTCCAGGGGGAAACCACTACTGACCGCGCCACCCCCCCCCCGAGTGATACAAGATCAAGGAAAGGAGATGCTATACTCACACACACACACACACACGAGCGCCCACACGCACCAGCTTTCCAACACTCAGACAAAACAACACATTCTACACGCTCCTTTGCCAGCGATTACACTCCTCCACTCCGAGGCTTTTCAGTTTTGATATGGCTTATCACTGTAGCACACGCACCGAGCCAAGATCCATTACTGTCTTTACAGATGGACCGCGGCCCAGTCCTGGTTTCAACTGCGGTTTGAGAACTGAGAAATGGGCGAACCGGACTGCATGAGGTTTTCTTTTGTTTGTTTTTCTGAGGCCAAGGACGAGGAAGAATGCTGAATGACAAAGAAGACCAGGATAAATGTTGGGAGGAATCCAAACTTGCTCAGAGAAGGAAGTCAATAAAATCCAATCAGGGTGAAAGTTTGAGGGTTTTTTTTTTTTTTTTTAATCTCAACAGAGCCATTCATGTATTTTTACCTCACTTCATTGCACTCGGACTGTTTGCCAATAAGGAAACAAAGGAAGCTTGTTTTTGTTTGCTTGTTTGTTTGCTTAGGTTTGCCTAGGTTAAATGTTTTTTCCGCTCAGGCGCCACACCCTCAACAACACGAGCTCCTCTGGTCTCTGCAGCATCACTGTCTAATCCTTCCTGGTCTGGCTCCAGACTGAGGCAGAAGCAAAAAAAAAAGACTTTCCACATTCCTGAGAGGACAAGTACCATCCAGCAACTTCAAACCTTTTTACTAAGTCAAATGTTTTAAGACACAAGGGGGCAACCGACACACACACACACACACTACAGACGCACTCATGCTCAGTCATGCACACAAGGATTGTATTCTCAAAAAAGTACACATTAGCTCACGGAATCACACCACAGATTACAAAAACTAGGTTCCAACAGTGATTTTCTTTACACAACCACATTAAGTGCTGAAGTTGTCAGGAGGTTGAGGATATACTGTTTGTTAGGGCTCTCCGACTGTTAAAAAATAATTCCTACTATATATACACAAATGACCTTTAATTAGGGGTAATATCTCGTTGGAAAATATTTACGACTTTGAATAATCTAGGTAAAAAAAAAAAAAAAACAATTTACTATGTTATTGGCACTTGGAATCACTAAACCCGTCATACGTAGAGTAATCATCCTGCAAATAATTCAGTTGAACTGTAATCTAGCTTCTCGCCGAGCCTATTTTTGTAACTACAAAGTTAAAAAAAATCCATTTTTGTCTTGGAGACACAGTGTTCAAAAAGCAGCTTCCACAAAAACACCCAAGCCCAACCTTTTTTTTTTTTTTTTCGAACACACTGATAGGCTTTAAAGCCTCTTTCTGAACTCTTTTTTTTTCTTCTTTTCAAGAGAATGGGGAGGAAAGGAGTCTTAAAGAGCATCTCACTGCTCTGTCTTTGAACAGAAACCACTTAAAAGTAAAAATTCTTTTGTCAAAAGCAACTAATAAAAGCTTACACAGTTATTCTTTCCATGCAATCATATAAAATACTACAGTTCTGTTTTCTGTTAGGCTATACTGAATATTTACAAATTTTCTTTCTTTTTTTATTATACAGTAAATCTGTACACGGTCAGTCCACTTGGAGACACCTTCACAAAGAGTCTGTTGCAATAAAGTGTATCTTCTCAGGTCCTTCCAGACTCTGAAGCTCCCTCACGTTGCTGATGGGGACTTTATCCACCCTACCATCACGGTGACGTTCGTTGGTGAGTTCCTTCTGGACTCACAGCCTTTCCTCATTCCTACAACTCGTTTCTTTTAGACTAAGGAAGGGGAGGCAATGTTTGTTTTTTGTTTTGTTTTTTTTTTAGAGGGAAAGACGTTTGTGATGATCACAAACCCACCACAAACTTCCACACTGAGCTCGCCTTCCTCCGGGCTTCACTGCGGCTGGTTGTTAACGCTGTCAGTCCTGTGTGACGATGGGGCTTTCGGCTGTTTCTGAGGCTGCGGCTTCAGCTGCTGCTGGTGCCTCTGATGGTGAGATTGTTGCTGTCGTTGTTGCTGCTGCTGCTGTCGCTGCTGCTGCTGTTGTTGTTGTTGTTGTTGTTGTTGTTGAGGCTGCGGCTGCTGCTGTTGCTGCTGCTGCTGCTGC
Source organism: Kryptolebias marmoratus (assembly GCF_001649575.2). Lineage (NCBI taxonomy): Eukaryota > Metazoa > Chordata > Actinopteri > Cyprinodontiformes > Rivulidae > Kryptolebias > Kryptolebias marmoratus. Next base: position 6,956,835 of record NC_051432.1, read on the forward strand.
GGCTGCTGAGGGAGCGCCGCCTGGGTGAACGTTCCCTGCTGCTGGAGAGGGAAAGCTGCCTGCAGAATCAGCTGGGCAGACTGGTTGCTGTGGAGAAGACGAGTACCCTGGCAGGAAAACAGTGCAATCAGCCAAGCCCTCTCTTTTCTTTAATTCATTAAAACCCATTTTGCTCTTTTCAAACACTCAAATATAGGCAGAATACTCCATTTCCATTCTTCTTCAAAAATCAAAGTATTTTGTCAATAGCAGCTCTAAAATTTGATAAATATTCTCCGTTTTGCAAAACAAAACATGAATAATAGAGCTTCAGCTTGTCCCATATCCTGCACTCTTACCTGTAGGAATTGCTGTTGCTGCTGCTGCCCCTGCTGGCTGCTCTGTGCAACTACAGCTGTTTGGTTTTGGCCGTCAGGCTGACCTTGAGCTGGTTGAGCTGGTTGCAGAGTCAGAGTCTGGGTCTGCCCACTTTGCTGTCATAAAAAAGACACACACACACACACACACAAAAGATGATACTCTGTTGTGTTTCAAATTGTTTCTAACACTGTTTCCAGACAAACATCTTCAATTCTGATCATCTCTGATAGATGTAAGACATTTGAGACTGAAAACCGTTGAACTAATAACATCGTCTAACAATGAATCTGTAACTTTAACAAAACACCTAAAGACTGATGTTTCTACAGTGTTCTCATTCAATTTTAGGGACTTTTAACAACAACAAAACAAACAAAAAAAAACATTCAAGGATATTTTACCTGGTAATAAGCCAAACTCATAATAAGTTACATGTTATGAGATGTGTTCAGCTAGGGGAAACAGCTGGTCTCTTTTATAAAACCCAAGCAGAAGTCTGCATGATAACTAATCTGTCTTTGCTGCTTTTATAGAAATTGCAAAGAAAAATGGCAAAAAAAAACTAAAAAAAACTGATGCGATCTTAGACTCTACAGGCCTTAGTTAGGTTATTAGTAAAAATTCAAGTATGGCTTGTTTGGAAGGGTTGAAAGGAAAAAGTCTCTTCTCTCAGCATGAATTAAGTTCCCAAAGTTGCATCTGAACGAACCACAAGATTTCTGGAACAAGTCTTGTCCTTTAGACAGACGAGACCAAAGCAGCACAGTGTTTGGTGAAAAACAAACAGCACATCAGCATAAACACCTCACAGCGACTGTCTGACACAGCGGGTGGGAGGGTGATGACTTGGACTCGTTTTGGAGCCACAAGACAACTTGCAGTCATTCGGTCGACCACAAACTTCAAAGGATTCTGGAGTCAAATGTGAGGCCGTCTGCCTGACAGCTGAAGCTGAAACTGGGTCATGATGGAACAGAACAATGATCCAGAACCCAGCAGCAAATCTACAGCAGAATGGCTGAAAAAGACAAGAATCAAGACGCTGTAATGGGCCAGTCAACGTTCAGGCCTGAACCGGACTGAAAAGCAGTGGTGAGACCTTTAGAGAGCTGAGCAGAAACAAATGTCTAAATAACAATAAACTGAATCAACGCTGAAAAGAAATTAAAAGTGGTTTTACAACCATGGACGTTTCCATTTTGGCTTGGCTGTTGTTAAACAAATAATGACACAATGGAATCTGTTGTGTATTTTTGTTCATTTAAAGTTAGATTTGAATCCTCTTAGAACCTGATAAAGACCAAATCACTGTTATTATGTGCTGATAAATAAACTCCTAGAACTGAAAGAGGGTGGCCTTTTCTTTTTCCCATTGCTGTGTATTTACCTGCTGGCCACCAAAGGGGTTGTACGCAGTGACCACCTGACCCATGAACATGGAAGTGGGCACCATGACAGCGCCACATGCATGCATTGGAGCTGTCACAAGTTTGGTCACCAGTTGCTGTCCTGCAGGGAATCTAGAATGAAGAAAAATTAAAAAAAATATTGTATTACCTTTATTCTCTTATGTGTGGATGATAATTACTGCAATTCTTGGATTCAGATAAGAACTGCAGCGACTACAGAACAATTTTCTGGTTGATTGTGCTCTTCTTACCGGATTTGTCGGTCCTGTGTGAAGGTGGCCACAGTGGTGCCTTGCTGCATGTTGTTCTGCGGCAGGCTGGTGCTGATCTGCAGCACATTAGGCTGTCCAGGCTGGGAAATCATCATGGTGTTGTACAGTGGGGCAGGTACAGATCCCTGGGCCTGAGGCTGAGCCTGGGCCGGCTGCTGCTGCTGCTGCTGCTGCTGACGCTGAGGCTAAAAAAAAGAAGAGCCAACAAAGTGCGACTTAACATTGGTTTATTTAAAAATAAATTTAGTTTCCTTGAAGTTGTCTATCTGCTCTGCTGCCACCTTTTTCTTAAGAGTTTTCTCAAGTTCACTTTATAGTGATATGTAATTATGGCACATTCACGTCACTCATATTATTGTTTTCTTCATGGTTCCTTTTAGAAATAAATGGTGGGTTTTTTTCGAACAAAAAGCATTTTAAAATGCTTGACTACCACTGTAAGGAAATACTAAAATCCAACTTTGTGCCTTTCCGGCTAAACAAAACTAAATCACAAATGACTCTTATCTTGGAATCAAAGTATCGTACAGAAACCTGAGCACATTTTTAACCTGATCAGTATCTTTATGAGGGGTGTTTGTGTGTGTCCAAGTGAATGTGTCCCACCTGTGCGAGTGTGTTGGTCTGCTGCTGTAAGCTCTGTTGAGGAGGAGCGGCCTGCTGCTGAATGGTGAGCTGCTGGGTTCCCGAGTGGACAGGGTTGATGGCTGTTTGCTGCAGCTGACCGGTTAAAGTAGCTGCCTGCTGGACCGAGCCCACCTGGGGGAGCTGGACGTTCATGGCTCCCCCCTGCTGCTGCAGCAACATCTGCTGGAGACATCAGATGTCGGACCACAGGGATTAAAACACTTCAAAAAGTTGATTTTGTTGGGTTTTTTTAACTGTCAAATGTTTTCATAGGAACACAAGAACAATCCAGTGAAAGAAAATGTCTCAGCAGGGTACTCATATAGTCTATTATTGCCATTTCAGTAGCAGAGAAATAATGCATAATGCATTATTGTAGTCCTTATCTAGGTCAGGTAAAATTAAACATGACCCAAAAGGCAAAACCAAAGCAAGCTAGCATTTTTAATAAGGCTGTTTTATTAGATTATTTATTAGTTGTGCTCAAACACATTATCTTCCAAAACTGAATTGTGAGACAAAATCTCAGCCTTTATAAATACTGTTTGCAGCAATATTTTCTTTAGCTGCAAAATTTAAGTAGGCAGGCCTTGAGTTAACTATCTACTTAATCTTCAGTGCAATACAATATGAAAGACTTGAAGCAGGATGTTCTAAACGAAAACTAAAACTAATAATTGACTGTGACTACCGGCAGGCCCTGGCCCTGGACCCTCTGCAGCTGCTCCTGGATGTGCCGCAGCTCCTCCTGCTGTCGCTGGATGTTCGCCTGGATCCTTCTGGTCCTCTCCTCCAGCTGCTCTTTAAGGTGCTGCATGGCGTTCACCTGTGCTGAGAACTCCATCACCGGCTCAGAAACGAACACAAAGAATAAAAAAAAACAACTCACAATGTGCCTTTATGTTCTACATGTGACATGTGGTGGACTGCTGATAAATCAAACTGCATATTCAACATGAAGACGGCAGGAAAATAGATATTACAAAATGGCGGAAAAGGCAATTTTAAACATGCTTTTAAGACTACTTAGTAAATAATTCATTCAAGTTACCGTTGCTTCATACTGCAAAAGACTGCAGCGATAGATCTGTTGTTGCATTTTTTAGGATCTGTTCCTCCTAACAGAAGGTATTTTCAGATCGCAAGGGACCACTTCACAATCCTTTTCACAATTTGAGGTAGTTTGCTTTTTTTAAGTTTGTCTTCACACTTGAGGTGCTGTGGTCATTTGTAGTCGTAATAACTTTTTATCAGGTCATCTTTGAGCTCCTGCTTCAGAGTAGTAGATTTACTGGCTCAATGGAAACTCCGAAATGACATAAGGGGCTGTGATTGGTCCAAACATAAACTTCTGTTGTTTGGACAAGCACGTTGAATGTCCCTCTTGTGCTATTAAAACTACATTAATGTTGCTGAAGAAGAGGATATTTAACTGTCGCAGCACGAAGTAAACTGATCCGTTTATATGAGTCCTAGAACTCCATCTGAATGTTTGTTGAGTCCTTTCAAACCTTGCTAGAAAAACAGATTTAAAAGATGCACAACACACAGCTCCAACTATGGAGCAATTCATTGTTGTTAGCGGCCGAGTGTTACACAATCTCAGGGTTCCACTGGTGGTGTGAAAGCTAACATGTAAGTCCCTGTAGCCCTCAGAGAGAACTTATAATCATTTGGTCTAAAAATGCCTACTGTAATGTGTGCAGAAATGATGCGGGTGTAGTGAAGCAATTCTCACCTGTACATTTGTCTGAAGCTGCTGCTGTGGTTGTTGTTGCTGCTGCTGCTGCTGCTGCTGCTGATTGATCATCCCAGGATTTAAACTCTGTCCTGTGGTCTGAGAGCTCATAGACTGCAAGAATACAAAAGTTCAATTTGAAAAAATAAATAAATAACAAATATATATGAACATCTCTAAATAAACTGGTAGCATTTAGTGAAGTCCTTGACTCCTCCTATTATTGTACTCGATACAGTTTCAAACAAAAAACTCCAAAAAATCTTTAAATTGAACATGTTCTAAATCCACTTTGTTTTGGTACAAACTTTCTCCAACTGATAACATAAAATAAGAAGCAATGTTCTGCTACATGTCATTTCCAGCCAATCCCGACTCACCTGACTGCTGATGGAGGAGCGCCGCTGTGATGTCATCTCCATGGTGGTGGCCAGTGACTGCCGAGGAGGCGTGGCCATGTCCATGTGTAGCTTGGGAGCTGTTGCTGCTGAGTCAGAATTATTGACGTCCAACAGTCAAACTCTATTGTCTCTAATGTAACTTTACACATTAGAAATATCACAGACTCATCCTTGTGTCGGCTTTAGCCTAATGTACATAACGTGTGGCCAATAAATGTGTCCTTACAAGTGCAAGTGTTGTCAGAGACGTGCGATGAGGACTTGCGGGAACTCCGTGAAGAGGTCGAGGGGGTCCGGCTGTGGTCGAATCGTTCCAGAGCCTCCTTCAGGCTGGTCGTATTAAGCTGTGACTCTGAGCCAGAGTCCTGACTCTAGAAAGGTTAAAAAAAAACCACCAGCAAAGACAAAATTAACTTTTACTGGACGAAGAGGAAAATAACAGGCCTGAAAGACATAAAATGTATGAAATCTGACCTAACCCATGTCTACATACAGTACAGCTGTTGTTTCTGTAGTCCCTATGCCTCTAAGGGACACCACAAAAGTCAAAAGAGCGTGAGAGGTTTTTACTGTACAGATATTGTCACAGTGACATTTGCACTGGTACCGAAACCAGAACATATTTACTGGATTATCAGAAGTCTTTGTGAGGACTGAAGTAATAAGGGGTGCTGTTTCACTCAGTTCCACTAGATGTCACATGAACAAGAGTTGGTATGTCTCATGAAACTGGAATAAAATAAAGATTCTTGAAAGAGTGATCAAATCCAACTCAAACAGCTGACTGATGCGTTTTCTATTTGAGACAACATTTCAGGCAGTCTACAGTGAAGCCACCACGTTGACAACAGGGTCAGGTTTCAAAGCAAAGACGATTACAGTATCAGAAAAATGTGAAATAGACAGCCACAACATTTTATGCTGCAGTTACAGTACTTTAATGTCACTGTGTGTGCATTTTGCAGTTTAATGGGAATATAAACAGCTTCAGGGGAAATTAAGAGCTTTTTATGTATGCACAATATACAGTACTGTTTACATATGAAAGAGTGGTGGGCTTCTGTAAAGACTGGCCCCAGCTATGAGGGTAAACTTTCTGTTTTAGGCTGGTTCTGGATCGAAGACATACTGTACTTCCAGGAGAACACATAAAGTGTTTTTGCATATCAATGAATGCATAGTCGCACTCATGCAAAAAGGTTGGACCAGCCGCTGCGCAGAATGCTGGTGTAGATTCTCAGTCATCCAGGACATGACAACCCCAGCAAGCTGAATTAAAGGCTACTGGACTTTTCTTAATTCTCTGAGATGTTCTGCTTCTTATCTGAGACAATATCTCATTTCAAAGTGAAAGCTCTTCAAAAATAAAAATAAAAAAAGACCACTTAAGTGGAGCTGTTGAGCTTATATTTACTAAGCACCGTTTTATTTTGATTCACATCAGAAAAATCAGGACACATCATTAGTGTTTCATTGCATTGTGAATGCTAGCTGCGTAGAGCTGTCCTGAGCTGAGCAACATTAGGTCACTTCCTTCTCCTTCAAATGGCCTTTCAGGTAAAAACAAACACTGATAAACAACTAGTGAAAAACTGGAAATAACAGTGTTGTCATTTCTGTTTGCTTCTCTGAACAGAGAGCAGGAATAAAAAGGGAGATTTGTGGCTTCAAGTCAGCCCCAGAAGAGGATTTAAATATTAAACCGTGTTCCACCATGATGTACATGTATGCAGGTCATCACTTCATCAAAAAATAAAACCAGTTATGTGGAAGACTTTTACTGAAGCAGGAGTTTGTTTCGGAGTTCATTTTAACCTTGCCAATTGTTATTTTTTTGACTACAGTCAAAGATTTAAACACTTCTGCAGCTACTGGTTTAATTATTTAATGATTTAATTAGTTTACTGTAATGTTAACATCGGACAGACAACCAGAATAGCAAAATAAAGCTGCTTCATAACAACAGAATGTGACGAGTGGGAGAAACGCATTCCCCTGGGGATTCATTAGAAGTCTGCGTATGACACACCAGGCCACTGGGTGGCGTCATTTGTAAAACTCTGATGAACTTCAATCCATACTTACAAAGATTTTTCTATACAAAGCTGGGGATAGTTGATCGCAGTAACATTATATTACTTTTTGCCTGACAGACCATAACATTTAAGCAAGTAAAAGCTTATTTAACACCGTCTTATGAGCAGATACCTCAGGAGCTTCATTTTTCTCTAGTCAAAGTGGAGGGAGCTGTCATATTTGTGCTGTGTGCAATATATCACTAGTGAAGACATTTAGTCAGTCAGCTGACTGACTAAATGTCTGTTTTAGTTCAATTTAGTCCCCATACTGGACTCTTTGTGCCTCTTTTAAAAAATTAAATTGTGTGAAATGAAGAAACCGCTCCTAGAAGTTGTGTTTTACCTTATCAACAGGGACCTCAGGATTAGACTCTTCAATGCCCAGTTCTCTGCGTTGTTCTGCTCTAACTTCTGCATAGCTGTGTTTTACACAACAGAGAGAAAAAAAAAGATTTTACAAACAACCAGAAAGAAGCAAAAATATAGTATGCATGAAAGGTGGAACAGAATAAATTAGTGTATAAAGAAAAAAAAATTAAAATAAAAACTTATTAGTAAAAGAAGAACAAAAGCCTTCAGATGAGATGTTGTTAAACTGATCGTACCTGACTACTGTGTGTGTGCAGACAATAAACTCAGGCCGAGAGTTCCACTGATGATAGGTGATGTAGTAATGGGTCTGCAGCCAGATCCACTGTTGACCCTTAGTCAGGAAACGATAGTAACACGACTTCCCTTTGCCATACTGCATCACTGAGGAGGAAGACGGGTGGAGACAGGTTTGTTTACAACAAACAGAGAAAACAATAGACTTTTACGTAGAATCTTGACCTAAAGAGAAACTGTAAGAGCCTCACAGTGTTCGTGACATTTGGCTAGAGTCTCCAGGTCGTCCACGTGGTAATAGTCATACCCCGAAGTTCCCAGAACCTCAAAAGGCAGGTAGCCTATTATTGGTGGAGCTCTGAAAAGAAAAAAAAGGCAGGTCACTGATATGACACTAACAGATAAGAAATGCAATGTTATAGTCGAAAACACAACTCAACAAATGTTTGTACCAATTGCTGATAAGGATGCAAATACATAAACATCAAAGCATCTTTATTTTCTTGTTCCAGTATTCTTCTGTTTATGTCACAATTGACAACTAATTGACAGCCATTGAGATCAGTTTGGGAGCTGATTTTGGACTGTCCCCCAGGATTTTTCTGATTTTATCAATTATTAATGTTTGAGACAGGTTAGTGTTCAAACAAAGGACCTAAAATTACTGAGGCACAACCTCAGAGCAGAGCAGGAAGAAACTGCTACACCACTGACTGCGAGAAGAGAAAAATTCAGAGGGGGGGTAGAAGGTAGAAAGTGGAAAAGTTGCTGAAACACAGGTTTCACAGGTTGAGGCAGAATAAAATATGTGGTGTCGTAACAGGGGGGGCTTGTCGCTGGACAAGACGCGAGTAAAGCAGCGGTCAACGACCTGCAGAGCCGTGACCTCTGCAGTCCTGCCTGTGGTACGGTTCTGAACGACAGTGAGGTCAAGTCCTTCGACGGTTTAGTGAGATGTGAGACGGACGGCTGCAAATCATTTTCAGGTCGGAGGAGTCGATCATCGCTCTGACTGTCTAAGTCAGTAGTTCTCAAACTTTTCATCCTGCTTCCTCCTTGGAGGAAGAAAAAGAATTTCAGGCCCTTCCTTGGCTCAGGAAGATTCAAACAAAGTGAATCAGGCTTACCTGAAACTGCAAAAAAAAAAAAAAACATAAAATGAAAGAAATAAATAAAAACCTCAAGATTTACATAATTCATATAAATTTCTCTTAGTCATGATGTCAAAAGAATGTGACTTAGTTTTTCTAACATATGGTCCTTTTCACACCAGCACTTCATATCTGATCTGTGGGATTCGACTGCTCGTGGTCAGCTCTGACTGAGAGCGTTCACACATGGCAAATATAGCAAATATCTTTTCTGTATGCAGAAACACACACAGCCACTTTACACAGACAGCCGTCAGTGAGCGACAAACAGGACATTAGCAGGTCTGCTGATGTCTCTGTGATAATGGCAATGCATGCAGACATCTGAACTATATTATTATTTTGACATTAACACGATTCAGAGCCTTTTCGGTCGCATTTATGCAGAATTATCTCTTGATGAGCTTAATTACCTAACAGAGCCCATATGGGTGAAATAAACAAGCGTACATTGAGTAATGACTTCACAGAGCTCTCTGTCAGAGATAAAGACTGAAGATTTTCACCTATAAAACTCCGCAGCTGTGAAGCCGTCAGCTGATTTACTGAGCTTCACTGGGATCGTACCATCATTAGGTGGTAATAACAGGACGTAGCTCAGAAGCTCACAGTGACTACATCGGGTCTCAAATCAATCAGAACAGACTCACCACACATCCTGCAATCCACTCTTATTAATAAAAATCTTGATAAACTGACTTTTTTTTTTTATTGAAAGAGATAAAAAGTTCATTAAAGCTTTTAAGAAAACAAAAAGCCACACCATCAGAATATTTCCAAGGATGGCCGTTCAGTTATCTTTAATCAGCTAGGAGCTAAACAGACGGGTTTTTTTTGTCTGAGTACTAAGTGGGCTGCTTGTGTGGGGTCATGCAGTGAGGTTCAGGACAGACTGCGTCCAGACTACCAAACTTATGTGGATAAAGGGGCTCCAAAGTTAGCCTGAGAGAAAATGTTTTCAGTGCGCACTCAGATGTGAACTTGGTGCTAACCGATTGCAATCGGGTCACTAAAGACTCGCTGGTGAACCAGGTGTGAACACGGCTCCTGTCTCGAGATTGCCATTTGGAGCGTTTCTTTGTTTCGTTTAGTTTTTAAACATGAAGAACAATCAAATGAGAACTGCACTTCGCTGGACGAACAAAAACAGTCTGCAGCACATGCGTGCTTTTACCGTCCCATCTGGATGCAACGTGAGTCATGTGACCTGACATTCCTGTTAGTGTGGAACATCAAAACAAAAAAAGGACTTGTACATAAATTATAAATATTAGCGCAAAATGAGTCATTTACAACAAACGTTGTCAGTAGCTTACATATCCATACTGGTTAATGTAACGTCTCTGACACTGATGAACATTAGATAAGGTTGTTGTGTGTTCAGGATTGAATTACCTGCCAAGGAGTTCAGAAAGAATCTATTTGTAGCGTAAAGAGCAAAGCACAGTTTAAATGTGCCTACTTGCGTTCTTACCTATGATCTAAGAAGAGAAACTTCCACTCTAGACTGTGCCTCGAGGTGAATTCTTCATTTGGCTCCTCTACTGTACACATTTCCTGCAAACACAAAAGCAAACACGCAGGACTTTGAGCGGAAGTTCTGTGAAGGAGAACGACATATAGCTGGGACTTCAGTGAATGTCTTTACGATACCTTGATAAACTGAGGCTTGGCCAATCGAACCGTGGCTACAAAGCACACCTGGTCGTCAAAGGCAGGTTGCAGCGACCGCTGTAACACCCCCGCCAGACCATTCCTCGCAACGTTGGGAACTGCGCGACACGGAACAGTTGTTTTTATTGCGATTAAAAAAGGAAAATGTGACGTGGCTCTGAGCTCTTCTCAATTTAGAGCAAGGAGAGACTTCTGCCAGGACTGACGGAGTTTTACGGGATATTCAGGCCATTTTGAAGTTGGATTCAGTGAAAAATGTATGATGAATGAAGCACCCCAGCAGCTGCAGATAGCTCTTAGAATTACCTCAGTTTGGAAAAATGAGTTTATGTCAGACAGGATTGACAAGCTAACAGCTAATCTGAACGCAGCCAAGACCGAAGCGGATTACTGCCATCTTAAAACAACTCCAGCCTCGAACATTTCACAGCAACTAATGCAAACAGTATTGTGTAAACCTCCACCTGTCAATTTGGCATTACACAGTTATTTCAGCAGAAACATTGGCAGCAGCTGTAACTGACACTAGGCTGCACCAGAAGTGCTACATCTTGCTGCTGCTGCTGCTATTTTTTTGCACTTACAAACAACCACCAAAATCTCTGTCAACAACCTTGTCCTGCAAAATTGTTGTAATGTGCCAAGTCGTATCATAACCACCACTGTGCTTTTTCAGACAGGGTGCTATTTTTAAACACAACACCCTCACCGCCCCTACTCGGCCTCAGAGTTATACACGACTATTTCGTCATCGTAATTTTATTTTGAAAGGATTACTAAGTGGAAACTACAGCCACAAGTGAGCTGCAACTTCATAACCACACTATGAGCCCACTTCTCCACTACGGTTAAAATGAAGGAACACAAATATCCCCTGCTAGCAGAATCAGTAGTAGCAGAGGTATGTGTACCAGAGGCCTCTGCTCCATCAGAGGGTTTATCAGCAGCGGAGCCTATGGTATTATCTGGATACAGCTATTTTTTTAAACTAAAACATAAAATGGATAATAATTCCAAAGCATGAAGCGGGTACTTAAATTAGCTGTCATTAAAATGAACACAGTAAATTAACATTCATATCAGTGTTGTGCTCTCTAATCTGAAATTTCTTTGAATTCAGAAATGAGTTATAACGGCTTTGTTCAGCTTAGCGCTTTTTTTTTTTTAACCCCAACAGGTTGTTGTTGTGCAGACTCTTGTACTATGAGTGAAGGATTAAATAAACACTCGTTGTGAAATTCCTGAATCGTGTGTGTTGATGGGTGGAGCTGGGATGGTTGGTCGACCGGGCTGTGTGTGTGAAAAAGAAATCAGAGGGGGTGAGGGTGGGGGTGGGGGGGACCTGTATTTGACGAATAATCAAATATTGACCAACGAATTTGAAGAGTATTTCTGCTTGAAATGCCCGTCCCTACTATCTCCAACTAGTGAGATTCTTTAAACCTTTTTCACAGACTCCCACTTTAAAATGGCCAGAGTATATAAGTATGTGAACTGCGTGTCATCTTATAAAATAGTTTTTAAAAACTTTAACATAAAATAGACTTGCAAACAATTTTTAATACCCCTTCTTTTAGTCTAATTTTAAATGTCTAAGACTGATGTGCAGAATAGGACAGATAAATGACCAAAAAGTGACTTACCATTGTTGAGAGACTTGAAATTGCCGATGAACTTAACATACTCATAGACGGGGGGTTCTTTAGGGTCGATGGCCCCTCGCAGCATATGACAGCAGAACTCCAAATGATTCTTAGCTGGACACAAACAAACAAAAATTAACTTCAAACAAAACCATTTCATGCAGAGTATCAATGAATCGTTTCAAAGAAGCTGTACATATAGCACAAAATGACTGAGTGCTACTGACTCTTCATATAATCAGTGCTGAGGCTCTCTGGGTCGGTGGGGTGCGTGGACAGAGCCTTGTACACTTCAGAGTGTTCCCCAATTGGCAGGAAGTTTAGCAGGTTCTGGTCAACCAAGTCCGCCTGGGAAACACACACATCCAGTCATGAAAACGCTGAAAACAAGAGAAAATTCAAATACTTTCCCAAAAATATGTCATCTTTACAGGTTTAATCTGAACCCTTCCACATGTACACACACAAACCATGTTGAAATGTGTTCTGGGATGCAGCTGAGTGCTAATATATATTGATCAACAGAAAGAACCAGTGTTATTTACCGGTAGGTGTTCTAGTAACGAGGTGACACTCTCAGAGACATAAAGGATGTTCCCGTCAGTCATTATTGCTATAAAGAACCCATCCAAAGCCTTAGAAAAGAGAACAAAGGAACAGTGAGAGGTTGTTTTCCAGCTGGAGGACAAGACAAAACGAGGAGTTGCAGCTATAGTTTTTGCCTGCCAAAAAAATATAAAACACAACTAAATTACATATGACAGCTTCCTAATTAGATGAGGAAAACAAACCATTTAAGCCTACATACACGGGTTGACATTGCATCCAAAGCATGGATGCATTAGTGGGTATGACACTGGTGTGGTAACCTAACAGAGAAGAGAGTACAAAATGTGACACTTCTGACCTCCAGCATGAGCTGGGTGAACTCCTCGTTGCTAAGAAATGGAGGCTTCCAGTCCTGTCTGATCTCGCTCGACTCGGACTGGGCTGCAATTTCTGTTGAAGGAAAAACGACTTATTAGGTTTATTAGGACTACAAAATAAAGATTTTCTTTTAAAGACTCGACAATAGTAGACGGTGATGTGGTAACAGCACACAAAGAAGATGGAATAAACGACAAGCAGATGATTCAAATTCTACTTCACATGTACATTTACTGATGGCTCATAAAAAACTGCAATAAATCATCATCTAAGTTTTAGTGATAAAGGTAATCAGGCCCTGATAGCAGCATGCACTTGAGTAAATAATTAAACCCAAATATAAAGGCGGAAACGTTTAACCAGCATAAACAGTTCCACATGAACACAGGAAGTGACGCGAGGATGATGAAAACTCCTGACCTTTGTGTTTACACAGGAAGTCGATGCTCTTCTGCAGGATGGTGGACTTGTCCATCTTCCTGGTGTTGCCCGGCAACATGGTGCCGAGCTCCTTGATGAGGACATTGAACTGGTCTCTCCTTTTCTTCTCCGACTTGTTACGGGACACACTGTCGTCCAAAAACACAGTTACGGTGTGACTCTACATTTACATTTGAGGCACACGTTTAAAAATACAACCCTCACAGAAGAACAGATCTGTCATGTGACCTAGAAAATGTTGAAGCCTAAAAACAACCAGTGGTATATGTTAACATTGTATGGTAAAGACAGTGCTGCATATCCTCCGTAGAAACTAACATACATACTTTAGTACAAACTACACTCTAGTACACGGCTACTTGTATGGCGGCCCGGGGGCCACATCTAGCCCGCAGGTGAGCTCAGTCCGGTACCCACCGAGTAAATCCATTTAAAAGAAAACTAGATTTTAAGTAAAAAAAAAAAAAAATCAGAGAGAGAAACATTTAAAAAATCTGAAATGACAAATATTCCTGTCAGAGAGGTGATCCTGTTATATAGATGATCTATGTCAGGGCTATGTTTAGTTGAATAGCCTTGCCTTAGTATGTAAATTAAATAAACCTTCTTGCCCTTGACGTGTGTTCCTATATCTGTTTGTTAGCGAAATATCTCACGAACTACTGGACCAATTTAAATAAAACTTTCAGAAAGTAATCACTGGATGTAAATCTAATCGGATTAACTTTTAGAGTTGGCCTGACTTAAGATGACTGTCACAAGCAACTGACCTTAAAAACAACAACACAAAAATGGCTATAACTCAGTCAGTTTTAAAGATAATCAGCTAAGATTTGATGCGGTAGTAGCTGAGAATCATTGACAACACATACTCTGAGCATGACATCTCACAATGCAACATAAAATGTTATTTTCAAGGCTCGACCAAAACGGCTACAGTTCTGCCATTTCTCAGCATGACATGATCTCAGTCTAAAACTCATCAGCCGGGTGATGATATGCATTACTTCAAGGATAGCCAGGCCTTTAATTGTTACATGTAGCTTACCGTTTTGCCTTGTCCTTCTCATCTTCTTCCATCAACCCATCAAAGATGCTACAATCATCCCTACAGGGGGCAGAAAGTGTTTGACATTTAGAGGTTCTCTTTACTTTCTTTTGTTTTTTCCTGAGCCGTGCTGGGCTGGCAGCTCACAAACATCCATGCACTGTTAAGATTAGCATATAATGGAGGATAACTAATTAGGCAGGGTTAAAAATAAACTTCCTAGCAGACATGCCAGAAGTAGGTTTATTTTTGGGCGCTATGGGAAAAAAATAAATTGTGACAGAGAGCATAAGAAGGCAGAAGGAGAAAGTGAAAGAGAAAGAAGAAGAAAAGGAATGTGTCAATAAGGCTGAAAGGAGGGTGTGTTCGCCCAATTAGTGCTTGCATACTTCCATTTAAACTGGTGAGGAAAGCTGATATTGACATTTGGTTTTGAATGTTTGGGATATAATGTTAATACAAAACATGAAAAAACTTGCAGCCTTTGATTAAAACCCCCCAATTCTATTGGCTTCCTGTTTTTTGAACATATGCGCAGCGTCTATGAATACATCCTGTGGATGACATCTTGACAGCGCGAGTCTGCATACCCAATACTTGATGTCATGGTGGCTGCTGATCAGGACTGTGGCTGCAGTGATTTGTTCTTTAGGCGTGAGGTAGGCATTTGGAAGAGCACCTGTAGACAAAAGACAAAAAAAAAAAAAAAACAGAACTACAGGTTTATTGTAAGCTTTCATATCACGTTAAGTGGTTTCACAAATGGCCAGAAAAGATTTGCACCTTTAATTAGGTGCTTTGAAATAAATTTGGAATTACAAGCCTGTCGTGACACATAAACAAACACTCATCTTGACAAGCAATTAAACTGCCTGCCTTGTAATTGGTTTGGTATGTTAGTGTGAGGCTATTTAATCTATGCCCTCTCACACAGTAATAACGTGCTCGTAGGGTGACAGAGTGCAGCCGATCTCAAAAAAAAAGGCGGACCTTGACGGAGATAAGGGTGGAGTAGAGTACCTTACTCCATACACAAATAAACCGGCTGACGTGCAAGTGACATGCTTGAATAAAGAAGTGCTTTTACTATACATGCCTGTGGCAGACACACAAAAAAAACACACATTTCATTAAGACCTAATACAATTGCCTTAACATGTGTCTGTTTTACAGAGGAACTTATTTTGAAGTCTTGGTCGATGCGTGCCAAGAGGCAATTCCTGCATGCAACTGCAACAATAAATCCTTGTAAGGAAGTAATCCTGACATCAAACAGTATTTGTACAAGTGTCACCAATATTATTAATGGCTGTTCTGCTCTATTTAGGTAGACGTTTGACATCTAAGTACAAACCTTTATGGTAAATGTATGGTCAAAACTGTACACAAAGATAATAAGTGGGAAACAACACATTTGAAGTAATATTGTGTGTGTAATAATAAATTGTATGTAATTTATAGCACATTTTTTAAATCAATAGTTCAAATCGGCATTGTTGTTAATTTTATTTTGCACGGGTATTGGAAGTCATGGTAGTTAAGAAAGTCTCTTTCAACTAGGGTTTTACACATCGGGAGAACATAATAAAAATGATTTGATTTACCAGGTCCTAAAATTATTCAAATCATACCTCAGGTGTACAAAAACACACACCCTAATAAACAAGAACAAAGCTGTGTGTGGAAACGCAGAAAAGTCCTGCATTGCTGCTTCCATGGGATTAAAAAGGAAAAGTTTCAGCTGGGAGCTGCTGATCAAACATATTGATTAACTGATCATCATCAGTGTGAGCACCTCTATGGAAGCAGGAGTTCTGTCAGTTTGCTGCAAACTGAGTTTTCTGGAGCATACAGGTGTGTGTGAACACAGTGACGAGGAGGAAAGACGTCAGCAGTGACCTTAGAGAAGCAGCTGTTGCTGCTCATCAATCTGGGAAGGGTCAAAGGTCATATCCAAACACTTTGGAGCTCATCATTTTACAGAGAAAGATTATTCACCAGTGGAAAACATTGAAGACGTCCTAGCAAATTCACCCCAAGGTCAGACTGTGCAATGCTCAGAGAAATTGCAAAACAAAAAAAAACAGAGGGAGCTCCACCTCAGTATCTGCAGGCCTCAGTTAGCAGGTTAAAGGTTAAAGGTTAGAAGAAGACTGAACCAGTATGACTTGTTTAAAATGTTTTCAGGAGAAAGACTTTCCTCTCTAAAAAAAAAAAAAAAAAAACACTGTGACAAAACTTAGGTTTGCAGAGTTGCAGAGATGTTTGCCCATGAAGCACAGCACCATGTTCGATGAAAACCAAACAATTTATCAATACAAACACCTCAAATCAACTGTGGAGCACGGTGGTGGAGGGGTGACAATTTGGACTTGTTCTGCAGCCACAGGACCTGGGCTCCTTGGAGTCACTAAATCGACCCTGAACTCCTCTGTAGACCACACACAGTGTTTCCATTTCAGCTTTTTTTTGTGTTATAAACAACAACATGTTTTAGACCCTAGTAAAGACCATATCATTCTTCATTATCTCCTGATACTTGAAACCCTAGAACGGAAAGACTTTCTATTTTTTTCTCTTTCCATAACTGGACATAGAGTTATCTGGTTATTTGCAAGTCCAAATAGCAGCAGCAGCTAACTGTAGCACTTCTGGCAGGGACATTGTAATATTTCTGCCAGAATGACGATGTAATATTAAAACTAGAAGCACTCAGAGAGCGCAAACCTCCAAAAAGGCCATAGCTCCATTAAAAAAAAATTGTCCAATCCAGATCGTGAACTGGATCACCACCAAAATTTAAATCGACTTTTTCCAATGACAACTCCAACAGTTCCTGAAAATTTCATCAAAATCTGTCATTTAGTTTTTAAGTAATCTTGCGAACAAACCAACCAACCAAAAACATAACCTCCTGACCAGAATGTAAAATGCAGCATCGGCATGAACAACTATGAGTTAATTTGGGGATTGGAGTTGTTTTAAGATGGCAGCAATTCACTTTGGTCCTGGTCCCACTCTGACTAGCTGTTAGCTTGTGAATCCGTTCAGAATAAATTTTGTTTCTCCAAACTGAGATCGTTCAAAGAGCTACCTACAACAGGTAAGTTTTCCACAGAACCCCACTTCAAACGATCTAAACGTTTACTATACACACAGCTTGGTTCATAAAGTGTTTCACAATGTGAACTAAAACCATAACTGTGTCAATCTTTTATATATACAGTAACAAATATGAAAAGCCTTTTTGCTTCTTTGACTTTTTTTTTTTAAATAGAAATTGGCACGGAGAACAAAGTCTGGAAACAAAACTGTTTTTCCATCCTCTATTTTTTCCCCCACATACTTATTCAAACCTGGAAACACTAAAAGCAAGTTCTATACTTATACATACTGTTTAAGACTGCATAAGAATCCTGTTGAAGTCAGCGTAACGTGTGTTTATCTACTTGTTTATGTGAAAACGTTTGCTCTGAAAAAAGTGTTTCACATTTGTTGTTAGGAAAACGTTAAAACCATGTTACATGTGCTACAGCGCACATAAATGAAAGTCAGAAATTTTAGATTTACTTAAAAATAAAAAAAATCTGAAAGGTCAAATTTCAAAGCTAACTTCATGAGATAATGTAAGTGTATGGCGTGATGGGCATGAGAGCGTGTGTGTGTGGGTGCCCCTCACCCCACTGCAGCTTCTCACAAAACGTCTTTTCTCAGGGGTCGCAGAGAGGGGATGAAGCTGACTCAAAGGTCACAAGCAACGGCGAGGTCATTGGGGGGTCACGAAAGGCCAACGGACCAGGGGGAAAACATGGCGGCTGAGCAAACCTGAAAGAGAAACCAGAGCACGACAAACGGGTCAGACGCAAAGCCATCGCACCCAAGAAGTTATCAGTTTTAACAGCTACACAGGACGTTAAAAACTTTCCATTAGTCTTCTCTATTAAAAAAAAAAAGTTAGAAAGTAGACAATTATGCTTTTGCCTGTGCATGTGTCTGTTACTGAAATATATAGAGTTAGCCTGATTCAAGATGTCCGCCACAGCCAACTGACCTCAAAAAACACAAACGTGGTTTTAACTTGGTCAGTTTTACAGATACTGAGGTACAGTTTGGTGTTGGAGTAGCTGAGACTGAACCACAACAGATATTCTGAGTGCTAACAGAATCTGCAAAATCTTTCTTTACATTTCTGCCATTAACTGTATGACATTAACTCTGTCTTCCTGTTAGGAAAACATTTCATAAACCACTGGACAGACTTTCATGAAACTTTAAGGAAATAATCACTGGATGGACATCTACAACTAAATAACCCAATTTAAAATGGCCACCACAACCAATTAACATTAACCAACACAAAAATGCTAGCCTTATTGCATGAGATTGTGGTATTTTCTAGGTTTAAACCCAGAATTGCTGTCAAAATATGCAATTCTTTAATGTTTTTGATTTTAATTCTTTGCATATGTGTCTCATCTACAATAAAAACTAAAAACTCAGAGAGCACAAACCTCCACCAAGGCCATAGGGTCATTAGAAACTTGTAGGATCCTGATCACCACCAAAATGTAATCAGTTGTTTCTTGGGACAAACCCCAACATTTCCTAAAAATTTCATCAAAATTTGTTTGATAGTTTTTAAGTAATCTTGCAAACAGCCAGACAAACCAGCTAAGACTACAGAAAACACAACCTCCTTGGCGTAAATAATAACCACTGAATACGCATCAGTCACGACCAAAAGTCTACCGGATAATTTGTAATAAAAGGAGCAAAATCCGCAGAATCATGTTTTGTTGCCAACAATTACAAGACGTTTGTTTACAGTCGAACATTGGCGAGTTCACTTCGGACAGTCTTGGAGTGTGATGGAGGTTGAGTCGGTAAAATAATCCCTGGATGTAAACAGAGTCGGGGGGAGAATCAGAGACAAACGGCTCGAAGAGAAAAGGTGAAGTTCTTCTTCTTCTTCTGAGAAGAAACTAAAAGCTGTGAGGACGAGAGTCGACAGAAGTGGAGTCATTTTGGGGAAGGAAGTCGTGTGGTGGAGAGCGTTAGAGAAAGAGTTGGGGCTCATGTGCCGAGATATTCTGGACTCCAACGGGATAATTTCTGTAAGTGATCACTGAATTTAGCTGTAAGCAGAAGTGAGGAATATTTGCTGTTTTCTAACTCAGTTTTTACAAAAACCCTGATGAGTTTGTGTTACATTCACCCCCAAACAATCATTTATTGATGTGGAAATTGTGTAAGAAGCAAAACAATTCAACTCAAAAGCACTGAAAAAAATCATGTACTTAACCAAAAAGGCCTTTAATTTATTTGATATTTTATAATTTGATGCACAAATGCATACAACAAAACAAATAATGTTATAACACCCCTATCTAAAATGATCGTCAACCAGTAAAGCAGATTATGGTTTTAAAAATTCTTAATTTACACCGTTTGTAATCATATCCAGACACAAATGTCAGTACAGTCCTAAACATTATATACACTACCCATCTATCCATCCATCCATCAATTATCGTTACCCACTTCTCTTTTTTGGGTTACTGGTGCCTACTGCGTGAGAGGCGGGGGACACCCTGGACAGGTTACAAGTCCATCACAGGGACACATAGAGACAAACAACCATTCAGGCTCTAACTCACAGAAACTACCTAATAAAAGTGTTTTATTTCACATATAAAGGCTTTGAAATTCCAATGTAATGAACCATTAGGCGATAAAACAGGCAAAGAGATCTGGAATGCAGTACTCCTTTTTTGTTATTACTATTATTTTTAAACTTACCCTTGTCTGGAATGTCTCTCGTAGGCAAAACTATGTCTTCGATCTGAAGCCTCACAGGCAGCGACAGAACTTCACACCACACCTGACCTGCAACACAAAGGAGCCCTGACTCATTCACGAACACCCACGGGCCAGTCGCTGTTCGACATGCATGTAGAATGTCACGGCAAATGCGAATGAAACAAGGAATTTAAAAAAAAAAAACACAACCATGGGTGAATCATTTCGTTTATCGTGCGGGCAGCGAAATATCAGCAGAATACATTAGAACGGATGACAGCAGTGTTAAAAAGCTGCGTGTGAGAAACACTGCTGCAAAGTTTAACATGATCCAACCTCCTGCCCACGCCGCTGTGACACAGACACAAGCAAGAGCTGTGCGTTTACGAGCCGGGAAGAAGCCATGCTTTGAGGGAATGTTGACATTTTTTTTTTTTTTTAACTTTTCACTGAAACAAACGTGCTTATCTGAATAACAGCGATCATTATGACAGCCTCCGTACTGTCCCAGAAGAATCTGCTGAAAGAGCTGTCAGGTCTGCCAGCAGATAGACAACAGATCAATGATAAGATCACACTAAACCACCAATAACGACTTAAAGAGGCAGTGAGGCGACGAAAAAGAAACCAATGTCCACATTCCCCTGGCCTGGCAGAGGTGGGCATCGTTAGCACTTCTCACAGATAATGCCAATTTGGTTGCTCTTTTCACCTTTGCCATGTGATTTTAGCGGACCTACGTGATACGCTCACTGTCGTCCCAGTAATAGTTGGGATCTATTTATGAAAAAGAGCCGGCAACTGGTAAAACAAATTCACTTTTGGAGAAAAATAAATAAAAAAACAGATCCGGGGAAGAACTGCTGCAGGATGTTTTGCTATAATTGGGTCAATTATGTGGAGAATATGGATCAGTTTTACTTTGACTAAACTTCCCCCTTTTTTTGGAAAACCTTCACTTTTGTGAACTATTTTAAGCCTGCATTGTGTCGGTCTATCACATTTAAAAGTAAGTAGGTCATCCAGAGGCCTCAAGTATTCAGTAGTTCGTCACTTAAAATGAGGAGGACGTAAACAGTAGACTCACCCCCCCAGGACGAATCTACCAAAACCATAAACCTTCAGGGATGTATTTTGCTAACTTACTACTGCTGTATTTATACACCACCTCCATTCATTGAATAAGTGTTTGCAGAACCCCCCCCCCCCCTGCTTTAAGATAAGGACCATGGGAGGAAGGTCAGGTTGACTGTAAAAGCTACAGATAATGCTGTCAAACATTACACTTTCCAAATATTTTTACACGTACAGTTGATTAAAGCGCCCCGAGGAGTCCGTCCCGGTGTCCTCTGAGGTGTATTTTTGGGATGCTAACCCAGCACAGCCTCATTAAAGTGCTTCTTCCCGAAGCTAAGACACAGCGCACCATTACGGATGAATAAACTCCCGTGTTTTCAGCAACATAGCCACGCTGTAATGTTGTCGAACAAACACGCTCGCCCGCCATTGGACATAACGTACCGTCTTTTTTTTATTATTATTATTTTTAATGCCACAGGTGTTGTTATACAACCATAAGAGAGCAACCCATATACTAGCCAGCTAGCAGGCTAACTAAGCTGGCTACCGAAAACTGCCCGTTTAACGTGGAGGTTTAATGCTCTTACTGTCCCCGTTTTCCTCGCGCCGCGCTGGCGAAACACCGAAAGCCCGCCGTTGTGACGGGCGAAAAGAAATAAACAGGAAAATCAGCGCCCATCACTGCGAGTTGGCGCCGCGCCTGGAGCTGTCACGCAACAACTGACATTGAAGGCGAAATAATCTCCAGAAAAAAAAAAAAACGTAACCGTTCGATCCCCGAGCACCCGGCACAGCAACCGGGGGACGCGGCTACGTACAACATGACTACACACANGCTTACCTGGTAAAATCACCTTTAGCCTCCTGTGAAGAACAAAGAAAATATAGGTTTAAAAAAGTGCAGTAAAACCAGACGTATATAGTGATGTCTGAGAACTGAGCAGTGATCATAAAATGTGTGTTTATGTTCTGTTTGGAGAGATGAACGAGCGATAAAGCCTGCACTGCTGGAACCAGAGAGGAACACTAAACCTCCATCTAGAGTGAAAGCTTTGAAGGCCTGCAGAGCAGATATCTGATACTGTACATCTGCACCTGCACAGGGGGGGCGCACACACACACAGACGGAGCGACGAGGAGGACACGCGCACGCGCAGTGGCACACACAGAAACTGGCAGCTCAGAATGTGGGTCACTGGGCCTTCGAGCGTGCGGAAACAGTCCCGAAGCCTGCGCTGCAGTCCGACCGCTTCCGCACGCTCGAAACGAAAACACAGCTCGATAACGACGTCTCTCCCCCCTCCACCACCGCGACACGCAGCAAGTTCTCTCTGTGTGTGCAGTAAATATAATAATAATAATAAAGAATTACCTCCGCGGATACTTCGACAGCAGCCTCCGTGTTTTGGTTGCTTTTTTTTCTCGCCTACTTGAAGCGGTACACCGAGGTGGAGGGGGCCGGGGAGGACTTCGGGCTGAGGAGAAAAACAGGAGGCCTACTTCATATTATACGACGTACAGTCATGCGCAATGGAGACAGTAGGGCGCACTATTTTACAAGTACAGTAGCAGGGGGAACGGAGGGAATCGCTGAGTGATCTCCGAGCAGAGAGAGAGAGGAGGAGGAGGAGGGGGAGATGACTCCGCGTTTCAGTGCCTTTCCCACACCCAGCCGGGTTTCTGTGGGAGTCCTGGAAAAAAAGGGTTTTTTTTTGGTATAATAAAAGTCACTGGATCGCATTGGACAGCGTATAGAATCAACAGCGCAGGCTTACCCATGAGAGAATATAATAATTAATGCAGTTGTGGAAGCGGGATTAAAAAAAAAAAGAAAAAAGGATGAGCGGAAGCAGGAAGGTAAGGGGTTCCCCCCTTTAATCGGCATCCAATCAGAAGCCTCACAGGCTGTGACGTTGACCCAAGACACTGTGTTGAGGTTCCCCCTCACTGGGCTTTTGGGTGGATGTGCCCTGAAACTATTGTTTTTCCAAACATTTCAACCGCTATTAGGCGACAATAAAAAAAAGCAGGAAAGGTAATTGTTGTAGTTGGCCCAGTAGAGGAAAAAATATGGAATCACTTAATTTAGAGGAAAAAAAAAACACTTATGGAATCATTTTGTAATTTGCAGTACGAAAACAAACATTAGCATCAGATTAGACCTGCTATTTAGTCGAGTAAAAAAAAAAAAAAAAAAAGAGCGTACACCTCAGAGAACTGCTGCACAAAGCAGACCGACACGAATCGTGGCTCCAACACGAGAGATGTCAGCTGAAACAAAGGAGGGGATTGTGAAACGTCAAGAAGGTAAAGCTGTTCTAGTTTGCTGCTTTGAGGTGTTGGTTGTTCCCTTTCAGGTGTGTCTACAGTCTGGACCGAGTACAAACAAAACGGGAAGGTTGCAAAAAGGAAGCGTACTGGTTCTGGTGCTTCAAGATAGAAAACAGAAAGTGCACAATAAAACAAAAGAAATCACCTAAAGAGAAATGGGATTTACGAACAGAAATGCCAAACGAAAGCATCAATAACACATAAGCAGAAAAGAACACGGTTACAGAGGGTTAAAAACAGCAATCATGGACTGTGGGTGACTGGATGAAAGGGATCTTCGGTGATAAATCATGAATCTGTATTGGGGAAAGTGATGATGATGCCACTTTTGTTTGGTGTCTGTCCACTGAAACAACCTGCAGAAAACATGAGTTTCCACAGTCACTGATGATTTGGGCCTGTGTGTCAAATAATAAATGTGTGCTTAATAAATGCTAAAGTCTACACCGACACTTTTCTTGTTCCATCAGTTGAAAAAAACTGTTTGGTGGTGATGTTTTTAATTTTCAAGATGATAACGCATCTTTCCATAAGACAAAGGACGTGAAAACTTTCCTTCAAGAAAGACATAATGTCAAAGGCACAGCCTGCAAAAAGTCCAGATCTCAATCCAGTCGATTATCTCTGGAGGAAGTTGCAGAAAACGATCAATGACACGATTCCAACCCGCAAAACTGATCTGACAACAGCAACAAGAGACAGTTGGAGGCAGAGTGATGAAGATTACTGTTCATCATCAGTTAGGTCCAAGCTCACAGGTCCAAACCCACAGGTGGAGCAACAAAGCACTGATGGCACCATGTTTTTCTTAAGAATCCATCAATCTTTCCTCTACTTCATCTAAAAAAAAGCAACTATGACTGATTAAAACAACTACAGGTGCTGGTCATAAAATTAGAATATCATGAAAAAGTAGATTGATTTCAGTAATTCCATTTAAAAAGTGAAACTTGTATATTATATTCATACATTACATACAAATTCATATATTTCAAATGTTTATTTCGTTTAATTTTGATGATTACAAATGACAACAAATGAAAATCTCAAATTCATCATATCAGAAAATTAGAATATTACTTAAGACCAATAAAAACAAAGGATTTATAGAAAT
>NC_051432.1:6982467-6998445 GCF_001649575.2 Kryptolebias marmoratus
ACTGATCGACTCCATGCCACGCCGCATTGCTGCAGTAATACAGGCCAAAGGAGGCCCAACTAAATACTGAGTGCTGTACATGCTCATACTTTTCATGTTCATACTTTTCAGTTGGCCAACATTTCTATAAATCCTTTGTTTTTATTGGTCTTCAATAATATTCTAATTTTCTGATATGATGAATTTGAGATTTTCATTTGTTGTCATTTGTAATCATCAAAATTAAACGAAATAAACATTTGAAATATATGAGTTTATATGTAATGTATGAATATAATATACAAGTTTCACTTTTTAAATGGAATTACTGAAATCAATCTACTTTTTCATGATATTCTAATTTTATGACCAGCACCTGTATATATTTTTATTGTTGGAATTTGGAAAGATAGTTTTGGGGCATTTTTAATACGAAACAATTGGAAAAAAAAAACATTCTCTGAAAGTGGTGATTCCATGTGTTTTTTCCAGGGGCTGTTCGATGCAGACACCAGTTACTGTCATTGAAATTTGGCCAGTTGTTCATGAGATATTTTGCTAACAAACCAACAAAGATAATTCCAGTAGGTAATGGCAAAGTTTTAAACACAGATCTGGCCCTCGGAGTACAGGTTGGGGATGACTGCCAGCTAATGACTCACCAAATCTTTAGCTACTGCCATTTTTGGGTTGGCTAAAATTGCACAGCTGTGGCAGCCATCTTGAGTCAGGTTGACACCAATAGTGAATCAGTTGTAGATGTACATCTAATGATTACTTTCTGAAAGTTTTATTAACATCTGTTTAGTGGTTTATAAGATCTTTTGCTAACAGTGCTGACAAACGCCCACAAACACACACACACATACATGGAGACGCAGACAAAAACATAATTGCTCCGCCTTCAGTAGCGGGTAATAATATTGCAACTTTAGGTAAAAGAGACACAGTAAGCATGTTGATAGCTCAGCTTTAGTTTCTACTGTCTTGCTCTTTATTTTCCTTATAAACACTAAACATATGTTTGCAGACTTTCCACGACATTATATGAATCCTGCAAACCTTACACCAGAGCACCGACTTTATGCAAACTAGATCAGTTAGAGATCAGGGTCTGTTCAGTAAGAAAACCTGGTGAAGGTAATACTTTTGTTTCTTTTTTTTGGTTGATACTTTACACCATTTTTGTTGTGTCTTTTTGGATTTGATCTTTTGTTTTAAACTCTCTCAAAAAAAGGTCATTCATATTTCTATATAAACAATTTGACGCATTACATTTTAAAAACAGATCACTTTATATATTTATATGAGCAAATATATATATATATATATATATATATATATATATATATATATATATATATATATAAATACTGACCAAGACTGGCCCTCAGCTGGGACCAAGTAGTTTGTTCTTTTGACCCCGTCTGAGTCCAACAAACCCTCATTCATGGGATCCATTTGTGACCGTGTACAGAAACATTAGCAGGAAAATTCTCAGTGAATTTTTTTTAAAAATCTGAGTTAAATTGAATTTCAGAGTATTAGAACAAGAACTCCTTTGATTCAGCGTTTGCATATTTTTACATGGACGTGATCTCTTTAGTTCTTCTATTACATTACTGCCCCCTACTGGAGAGCACTTGTAATGAAAATGATATTACACTGCACTTTTCACTAGAAGAACAACGGAAGTTCTTCTATTTTTGAATCCAAAACAGTTATAAATAAACCTTTATACGCCCTGTTGCTAACCAGATCTGGTAATTCTGTGTCATGTTAGAAGAATTCAGGTTTTTGCAAAGTGTTGTCGACTTTGTTGTTTGTCTCTTTTGTAACCTGTGCAACTACTCTTCCTTTATTTTCTGAATTCCAAGGATTCTCCCAGTTTTGTTGGTCTTTCCTGTTCTACTTTCACTCTCCACATTGTGCTGCATGTTATTTAATTAACGTTTCTTCTCTTCAACCTCTTCTCTTCACTGTACGGCTTCTTCTCTCGACAAGTTCTGGGATTTGGCCTCAGAAAAAGTTGACAGAGCTTCTGGATCTTCTTTTGAGAGCCACCTGTCATTTGCGGAGGCAGTGACTCGTTGTGTTTCCTGACACTGGTTTTCAAAGAAGGGTTCCTGAGTCCGTGGAGTGATTTCCACTTCACAGGGCAATCTGAATTTAATGTAGCACTGCCTGAGTGCCTGCAGATCACTGGCATTCTGTACAGTTTGAAGCACTGGTCCTTTGTGTACACAGAGGTCTGCAGATTCTGTGCACTTTCCCACAATATTATATACAGAAAATCCACTTGTTTTTGGTGTCTTTTAATGAGAAACATCAGATTTAAGGTGTGTGTGACCCAACAGTCTTTCACATAATCAATAAAACCCTAATCCCCTACATCCTATGTATCCTGTTTTTTGCTTTATTGATTAATAAATATAACCCTTGATCCATCCAGCCATCCATTATCTGCTGCTTGTTCCAGAGTCAGATCAGGGGGCAGCAGCTCGAGGAGGGAGACCCAGACATCTCTTCCCACAGCTACCTCTTTCAGCTCTTCCTGGAGGCGTCCCCAGGCCAGCCGAGAGACATAGTCTCCCCAGGGTGTCCAGGGTCTCCTCCCAGTTGGACATACCTGGAACCTGGGAAATGTCCAGGGGGCATCCTTACCAGATGTTCAAACCACCTCGACTGGCTCCTCTTGATGTGGACGAGCAGCAGATCTACTCCGAGTCTCTACTGGATAACTCGACTGCCTTTGTCTCAGCTACAATGCGGAGAAAATTATTTTTTAACTACCTGTATTTGTGAGCTCATTCTATCAGTCCCTACCTAAGGTTTGTGATCATAAGAGAGGGTAGGAACGTAGATGGACTAGGAAAACAGAGAGTTGCATGGTGGTGGAGGGGTGATGATTCGGGCTTGTTGTGCAGCCACAGGACCTGACCTCCTCTGTAGCCCAAAGGATTCTGGAGTCAAATGTGAGGCCGTCTGTCTGATAGCTGAAGTTTGGACCACACTGGATCATGAAACAGGACAATTATCCCAAACATAGCAGCTGATCTACAACAGAATAGGTGGAAAATTAAAAAAAAAAAAAAAAAAAAAAAATCAAGGCACTGTAATGGTGCAGTCAAAGTACAGACCTGAACCTGATTGAAGAGCTGTGGTGGAACATTAATCGAGCTGTGCACACACAAATGTCTGCAAACCTCAATGAACTGAAGCGACGTTGTAAGGAAGAGTGGGCCAGGATGCCTCCACAACCACGTGAGAGACCAATACAGTGAAAGAACAGAAAACGTCCGCTTTAGGTTACTGCTGTTAAAGGTGGCAGCAGAAGCCGTTGACTCATGGGGTGTTCTTATTTTTTCACACAGCTTTTCCATCTTGGCTTTATTTTTGTTTAATAAATAATGACATGGTGGACTCTGTCGTGTGTTTTTGCTACCAGTGAGATAAGATTTGAACAATTTTAGATCCTGGTAAAAAAAAAAAAAATCATCACAATTAAAAGAAGGTGGACTTACAGATTTTTTTCCAAAGACTGCAACAGTCAAAGTCCTTGTTATGTTTTATATCACAAACAGGCGAGTCACTGCAGCCTTTATCCTCATGCTCGACAGCACACGGACTAAAGCCACTCTCTGAAATCACACGGCTATTTTAGAGACGATAGGTAAGTACAATAAACCTCATGTGTTATTCATGGGTTTCAACACTTGTACATTTCCTTTTCTGCTTCCTGCCCATCTGCTCGTCTTTCCATCTCAGAGACAAAA
Organism: Kryptolebias marmoratus; assembly: GCF_001649575.2. Lineage (NCBI taxonomy): Eukaryota > Metazoa > Chordata > Actinopteri > Cyprinodontiformes > Rivulidae > Kryptolebias > Kryptolebias marmoratus. The sequence continues at coordinate 6,986,223 of NC_051432.1, forward strand.
AGCCTCTCAAGTGAACACCCGCAACAAGCATCGACAACAACAACAACAATAAAGCACTTAGGGGTGGGGGGAGAAAAAAAAAACTCATCTTTGTGTTCACAAATGTGACCAGTGATCCAATGGAGCCACACTCTTGCCTGCAAACAAATCAAATCAGAGCGTTGGTCTGGTTCCCGTTGGAGTGGTTTGGCCTAGAGAAAAACAACTGTTTTAGTTCTCACCCACTGAAACCTACAAAATAAAAAGTATATTTAAAGGTGTATGCCTGTACATGGGCTCAGGAAACGATCTTAGGAAGCCACGGGCACTAAAGAAGTGTAGCATCCTTTGATGAGCTTGTAAAGAAAGAAAGAGAAATAAACTTCCCCACCGCCCCCTGTATAAGTGCTTCGCCCCACTTGTATCTCTTCTCAGTGATTGAATTACTACAGGGTAATGGAAACCATGTAGAGTGCTGTGGGACATCCTTTTCCCACACAACAACCACTTAATCACAGACAAACAATGGGCACTGAGCCACAGTATATATCACTGTCTATATGTAAGTAAGAGGAGGAGACAGAGAGACTCCAGAAGTACAGACGCTGTCCATGTGTGCTGGAAGGGGGGTGGGCGCGAAACATGCAGCCACGAGAAATCGTCCAAATGTATGCCTTTTGTGTGTGTGTGTGTGTGTTTTTACTGAAAAGGATCCAAACTCTAGAGTGAGATGCATTTACCGGATACTTTCATAATGGTTCTTGGTTGAGGCAATAAAAGTATGAACTGATGAAGGGATTGGCCTTTTATTAGCCCTCTTTGTCCCCTCCCCGCCCCTGCCAGCCCGCCCCGCCCCAGCCCTGCTGATCTGCAAGCATTAACTCAATCAAAGATGGTTCATCAAAGCCCCTATCACCACAGAGTGGACCGTGCGCGCGTGTGTGTGTGCGCGTAGAGTAAGAGCTCAGTTCACACACACACAACCCACCAACAACCACAGATTTTCTCACCATCTGATAAGAGGAAACATCACCACCTCCCTCCCTCCCCACCGCTGCCAGAATCCAGGCTTCTCCAGACACCATCAATAACTTCTTCTTTTTTTTTTTTTTTTTCCACATCTCATCTCTTCCTTGGACCTCCTCACCTGCTGTCCCCTCTCTCTTGCTGTCCCTCTCCTTCAGTTTGGTGGAGCTTTAAATCCTCTCCGTCCCGTGATGTCTTCTCTTTTGAGAGAGGAAATGCAGAGGGTTCTATTCCGACCTGCAAAGCACAGACTGGTGGAGTTTATTGAGATCGAGGAAGCATCACCTGGGAGGCACTTTCTCTGTGTCTCAGGTAATCAGCTCCACGCCGATTGAAATGAGCTCCTGTCTTCTGTTTTACAGCATTTCTATTCTGTTGTTTTTTTCTATTTTCTTTCTTTCTTTTTTTTTTTTGCAGTTGGACCAAAAAAAGTGGTGCAGTTAAGCATAGTGCAATGCCAGGTGTTTGTCATGTCCCATAAGTCTGGGTCCAAGAGGTCGCACACCAAACGCTCCAACATCCAGGACTGCTACAAGAGGACAGAGATCTGGTCCCTGCAAGACTTGGCCCTTGTTGACGGACGAGACCCTGATGTGGTAATTAACCAAATCGGATTTTAAATGCTTCAGTACTTTTTTTTTTTTTAATTTTGTACTGTTCATTTAGTCAACAAATTTAGAATATGTTTATGTTAAATCCACACAAACTACAAGGTAATATATTGTTATTATGTGGAATCTCGGCCAACCATCTTTGATGCCTTCATAAAAAAACACGACGATAAAAGAGCAACAACACAGATGTATACATAGTTTTCCTTCCGTAAAGATCAGCTTCAATACTTTATTAGTGCGAAACGATAGCTAACTGATGTGCATCTGGAGCCATACTTTGAAGCTACAAAATAAATATATATATATATTTTAAAGAAAAAAAAGGTTCTGGTCTTGTAGCATCCGGTCTGTTTTTACAGTATATTTCTTGTACAGGCAGATAGAAAATCTTGACTTTAATGCAGTTGTTTAGATGTTTTGAAGTTTTATGAAATAGTTAAGAACTTAAACAATTCCAATCTAAAACAAACCCCACAAAAAACAAAAACAACTGGCCAAGCCATTAACTTGTCACAATTTCAACAATATATCTCCAAATCGAGGTGGTCCAAAGAGCTACAGTAGGTGAAATATATTACTCTGTCCCCTCCTGATTTTGTGAGTTTGCCCATTTACAATGAAGTGATCAGTCTAATATTTTTGGTGGTTTCATTTTAATGTAAAAAGATAGAATATATACTAAAATGTATGAAAGACTAAATTACTTAAATGTTAAAAATTGATTTGCAAAAACATTTGATCCCCAACAACCCAGCCAGACACCTGCCTCCTGCTGAGCAATCAATCGTCGATTACACTCCTGATCTCAGCTTATCTGTATGAAGCACACTTATCCATAGCATCACCTTTTTCCATTCCAACCTCTCCGCCACCATGGGCAGACCACAGAGCTGTCAAAGGACATCAGGGACAAGACAGTAGATCTGCTTGAAGAGAATTAGACAACTGTTGGTATGATTATTCAGAAACTGCAGAAATTTGAAATGATCATCAATCCCTCTCGGTCTGGAGCTTCATGCAGTATCCTACGGTGAGGGAACTGAGGTGAGAAATCAGCCCGCAGCTACACGGGAGGAGCTCGTCAACAATCTGAAAGACAGCTGGGACCACAGTCACCAAGAGCACCATTGAGGATGTATTAAACTGTGATGGATTGAAATCTCGCAGCACCCACATGCTCCCCCTGCTCACGAAGTCATCCGTACAGGTCCGTCCTAAGTTTGCCGGTGAACATCTAAATGATTCAAAGAAAGCCTGGGAGAAAGTGCTGTGGTTAGATAAGACCAAAGTCGAGTTCGCTGGCATCAACCGGACCTGCGTTTTATGGAGGAAGAGAAATCCAGACCATCTCCACAGTCGAGCACGGAGGTAAAAACATTATGGTTTAGGGTTGTTTTTCTGCTAAGGGTACATGACGATTTCACCGCATTGTGGGGCCAGTGGACAGGGCCATGTACAGTAAAAATCTTGCACACGAACCTCCCTCCCTCAACCAGAACACGGAAGATGGGTTGTGGCTGGGTCTTCCAAAAAACAACAAGGGAGTGGCTAAAGAAACACATTAATGTCATGGAGTGGCCTAGCCAGCCTCCAGACCTCCATCTTATAGAAAATCGGTGGAGGGAGCTGAAGCTTCAAGTTGTCAAGCAGCTGCCAAGAAACCTAGAGGATTTAGAGAGTTTCTGTAAAGAGGAGTGGGCCAAGATGCCTCCTGAGGTGTGTGCAAACCTGGTGACCAACTACAAGAAACCTTTTACTGCTGTGCTGCCAATGCTGGTTTCCCACCAGGTACTAAGTCAGGTTTCGCTTGGGGCTCAAATACTTATTTCACTCACAGACACGCAGATCATGTGCGTTTTCTTTTATGTGATGCGTATTTTCTGGATTTTTAGTTGGTATTGTCACACTCTAAATTAAATTACCCACCCCAAATTCGAGACTGTTTATTTTTATGAAGTGGGCAATTGTACAAAATCAGCAGGGCTTCAAAAAATATATTTTAATCCACTGTATCTACAACAAAATATAAAATGTACATCACCTTTTCACAGAAATCCACATACCCTCTGTTGCTTTGCTTTAAGTCTGGCATCTCATCTGTCTTGTCATGTTGGAACTAGAAATTATACATCTTATTTTAGTAGATTTTATAAATTGGGCAAAGTTGGCCAGTGTATCTCTTTTTTGTGCCTCCTGTTTTCTAGAACTTCACCTCCATCATCCACCCTGCAATGATTATGCTACATTTTTTTAAATACAGACTTTAACGCCCCCCCCCCTCTCTCTCTCTCTCTCTCTTGCCCCAGGATGACCCCTGTTTTCTGCTGCACTTTGAAAAGGTGCGCTCAGTGACGGCCGTCAGCTGCTCGGCCAAATACACCATGGTGCGTGCCCTGGTTGCCCTCAGCGACCGGTTCTGTCATCGCTCCCTGAATCTGCAGAACTTTGACCACGCTTACATCAAACCGACCACCTACTACTCCAACAGAGGAGACTGTATAGTTCTCTCACAGATCTGCTTCTACGCCTTCAATTTGATCTGCCTGTCCTTGTGTCCTGTGCCCATGGAAGTTTAACAGCATCATTATTGTGTGTATGTGTGTGTATGTTTGTGTGTGTATCATTTCAAGAGCTGTAGCTAATGTACTGTATATAATCTGGGTCGATAGCAGGTGTGGATTTGGCTTCAGTGCGACTTTAATAAAGCATTATTGATTTTTTTGCATTAATATTCTAAGTGTATGTTCATAGCTAATACAAGTTTCAAACAGGTTGGCATTTGGTAACTGTGTTTTTTTTTTTAACTTTTAATTACTTCCTATTGTGTGTGCAATTATAAAGTTTTTTTAAAAAAAGACTTCAGTTAAGTGCAGAAAACCCATTACATCTGAAAATTGCTCATTTTCTTTCATGGTAAACAAAGAATTCCATGCTATTAATTTAGCATCGCTACATGTTTACATTCCTAGGGGGTGCCAAAGAAAAATTGTCATTTAAAAATATTCTGAATGTGTTTATTTGATCGATTCAGTATATTTTAGTTCATGCGAACCCAGGACAAAACTAAATAAAGGATTTGTTGTCACCTGACATGCTTTTGTACTTCATGCACAAATGAAAAGGTTTCATTATTTTGGAGGCAATGGGACATATGAGTAGCTTTAATTAATATAAGTAATCTGCATTTTTAAGTTAAGCAATTACACTACAGCAATTTGTTTTTCAAAAGCACCAACGAAGGATTGGATTTCTGGATTCAGCTTTCACAATCAAAACTCTTTGGGTCTTGTTAGAGTTGATCTTTTTTTCATTTATTTCTAGATTCAACATGGAAAAAATAATAATACAGGCGGTGACACAAAGTATCTCACACGCAGACAGTATGAGTCACATATATTACTATTTTACAAAACCTTTTTTTTTCAGCATTTACATTACCGAGCAAAGGTTTTAAACCACGCCTGATTCTTTATAAATGACTTCACAGAAAAGGAGCAAGATTTTCTTGTCTTCTTTCAAAAAACAGTGTAAACAATAGTGGGCAAAGTAGCCAATATTCAAAAATAAGACTTTGAAAAACTTCTAGTAAACCTGAATGAATACCAATGTAGAAAACTTTAAATGTTTACAAAAAAGTCTGGCTCACTGGAAGCAAATTATAAGAAAATTAGGGATGACTTTTACATGTCTGTACACCTGAAGCTACTTTAGTTTTTCTTCTTCTTCGGATTTCTTTGACGGTTGTTTAGTTAGCCAACTTTAGCCTACAGGCGGCGCACCGCTCAAAGTTCTTAGTAGTCTTAAAATATGCCTGATGAAATTAAATATATATCACCCTAAATGTTTAATATTAAACATGCCTGATGTTTTATCTTTAAAAGAAAAATAACTTTACATAACTGATTTATATCAAATTATGTTTCTATCAACATCTCGTTAAGGGACTTATTTTTTTGTACCGCTTTGTCTCCGGCTTAGAAGTGGAAGGCACCGCCTGCCTCTTCAGGCCCTTGTGCCGCCAAAATTCAAGTCTCAGTTGTCGGTTGTAAACACTGGGCTGCAAGTCGTCCGGTCACGCATTTGACTTTAAGGTTCCGCCGCTCGTACCGATCTTGCCTCCGGGATTCTCGGAGAGAGGGCAGAAAAGATGCACATCAAGTCTATTATCATCGAAGGGTTCAAGTCGTACGCGCAGAGGACGGAGATCAATGGCTTCGACCCGCTTTTTAATGCCATCACGGGACTGAACGGCAGCGGCAAGTCCAATATTCTGGACTCCATATGCTTCCTTTTAGGCATTTCTAACCTCACACACGTAAGGATGTTACTTGAAGCTGTTCTGTCTTCATATTTCTCGTGTTTTGAAGTTCTAAAGATCGTAGCTGTGCACTGAGCTAAATAAAACGGTTCCTTTTGTTTTTCGTTTCACGTTACAGGTGCGAGCCTCCAACCTTCAGGATCTGGTGTATAAAAATGGACAGGGTGGCATCACCAAGGCCACCGTGTCCATCACTTTCGACAATTCAAACAAAAGCCAGAGTCCACTGGGCTTTGAAACCCACGATGAGATCACTGTCACCAGACAGGTAAGAACAAAACCACAAGACTTTGAGGACACTTTAGGGCCATAGGATGTCTTCGTTTGGGTCAGTCCTCCAGTTTCTCCCTCCCAGGTGGTGATAGGTGGCAGGAACAAGTACCTCATCAATGGAGTCAACGGCACCAACACCAGGGTGCAGGACTTGTTCTGCTCTGTTGGACTCAATGTCAACAACCCACATTTCCTCATCATGCAGGTCAGCCTCTCATCTGACATCTTTTGGCTTTTATCCCTAAACAAGTCAACATTTTAATATTAAACAAGTTGGTTTTGATTTTACCTTTTCACTTCTTTTTAGGGACGAATCACCAAGGTTCTAAATATGAAACCACCGGAGGTGAAAGCACACACACACACACACACACACACACACAATAACTTCTGTCTTACTGAGTCATACTGTGTTTAATGTTTTGGATTTTTATTAACGATCAACTCCTTTCCTCCAGATCCTTGCCATGATTGAGGAGGCAGCAGGCACCAGGATGTACGAATGTAAGAAGATCAGTGCACAGAAGACGATTGAGAAGAAGGAGGCCAAGCTGAAGGAGATTCAGACTGTATGACATCCACACTTCGCTTTATTTCTCTCTTTTGTTTATGTATATGTATATTTATGTTTTTTGTTGTTGTTGTTTGTTTTTTGTTTTTTTTGCAGCAAACTAAATGTTGTATTTCATTTATCTAGATTCTGAATGAAGAAATTACTCCAACTATGCAAAAACTGCAAGAGGTAAACTGACTTTAACGTTTGAGCTCACTTTGCCTAGCAGAGGTTTCTTTGAGCAAGTACTTATAACAAAAGTAATAATAAATTGCCTTTTAATCTTCCTCTGTCGCTCAGGAACGATCGTCGTATTTGGAGTACCAGAAGCTGATGCGCGAGATCCAGCACTTGTCGAGGCTTTACGTGGCCTGGCTGTTCGTGTGCGCCGAGGAGACCAAGCTGAAGTCAGCCGAGAATCTGAAGGTGATGCGGGACAACATCGCCAAGATGCAGGCCGGCATGATCGAGAACGAGAGCAAAATCCGGGAGCTCTCAGACCAGATTCAGGAGCTGGAGAAGAAAAGAGACCAGGTAGCTGAGAAGAAGGAAAAGAGAGGATAACATTTATTTTAACCTTCAGCGCTGAACGTTTCGTGTGGAGTAAATGAGCCCTGGTTGTTCTGAATGTTCTCTTTAGCCACTTGAAAATGGCACGGATGCCTGCAGAGAAAATATTTTTGCCCGCGTGTGTTTGTTTGTCTGTACCGTTAGCAGAATAGCTCATGAATCACTGAACGAGTTTTAATGAAACTTTCAGGAAGTAATCACTGGATGTACGCCTACAACTGATTAACTTTAGGAGTCAACCCAATTCAAGATGGCCACCACAGAAAAGCAATCTTAGCCCAGAGTAAAATGGCTATAACTCAACCAGCTTTGCAGATACTGAGATCAAATTTGGTGTGGTAGTAGCTGACAGTGATTCACAACACATACTGCAAGTGCAACCAGATCATGCAAGACCACGTAGGATATCTTATAAAGTTATTTTCAAGCTTTGGCCAAAACGGCTAGAACTCATTTCTCAACACAAGTGTATCTTATTCTAAAATTCTGGCCTAAAAAGGTGGTGGGCGATATGCATTACTTCAAACAATTTTTAAAGTAATGCTTTATTCATTTAGTTATATTTTTGATGACCCTCCTTGTCTTTAAAATAGATTCATAAGACAAATGTTTGTAGGCTGAGCTTCATGTTTTGCTGTGTTTGTACAGTGAACAGAGACTACAGTACAGGGAGAAAAATCGAGCTGTATTACTTACAGCTTTTTATGTTGATCTGGTTTTCATTTCAAGGAGGTGAATGGAGTACTAAAGTCCTTGGAGGACACTCTAGCTGAAGTGCAGCGTGTGGATGCCAAAGCTCAGAGTGCACTGGACTTAAAAAAACAGAATCTCAAAGACGAAACCAAGAAGAGGAAGGAGCTCGTGAAGACGATGGAGGAGGTAACTGACTGACAAACGCTGCTTGATATGTGGTTAAAACCTCAGTTAAATTAAATCATATAATCAGGGCAAAGCTGCTCGGTTCCAGATCAGAGCGTTCTGTGCTTTAATCCTCAGGATAAGAAAATGCTGGTGGTGAAGGAGAAGGAGGTTTCTAAGTTGGCTGAGCAGCTGCAGGCTGTCCAGGAGGAAGGACAGAAGGACAGCGCTGCGTTCGAGGCGGCCGAGCAGCACTTCAAAGCCGTGTCCGCAGGCCTTTCCACCAACGAGGACGGCGAGGAGGCCACGCTCGCCGGCCAGATGATGGCCTGCAAGAACGACATGAGCAAGGCAGACACCGAGGCCAAGCAGGTGAGCGTTTACCTTTTAAAATATATATGTGGTTGTTTAATCATCAGTTTGTAACAAAATGTCTGCCTTCTGTCTGTCCAGGCTCAAATGACTTTAAAACACGCCGAGGCTGAGTTGAAGTCCAAACAGGCCGAGGTGAAAAAGATGGACAGCGGCTACAAAAAGGACCAGGACGCCCTGCAGGCCATCAGAAACAAGAGAGAAAAACTGCAGTCTGAGCTGGCTAAACTCAACTACGAAGGTATGAGTTGTATTACGTGCAAAATTGCCTTTTTATTCTTTTTCCCCTCTCAGTGACATTTGTCATGGCTGCTGGTTTCTCTTCGCAGACGGCAAGGAGGAAGGTCTGCTGGAGAAAAGGAGGCAGCTCTCCCGGGAGGTCGCCCAGCTCAAGGAGACCTACGAGCGTCTCATGTCGCGCTTCCCCAACCTGCGCTTCGACTACAAGTAAGGTCGCTTCACATCGAACTGACGGCGCCGTAAACGTGTTCGGGTTGGGTTTGGATTATCCTCCTGCCGCTTAGGAACTGCTGATCAGGCAAATATTAATGTGATTTTAATTACGTATTCATAGGAGCGAGTATTTAAATGCTAAACGGTGTTGCCTTCACGGTGACAGTCAGTGCGTCTGTTTTCCTCGTAACAGAAGATAAACAAGACCCAGCCAGGTTTTTGAGAATTCTTAAATGCTATTTCTAATTAAAGGCCTGGCATTTCTAGAAGCAATGGATATCGCCCGCCACCTCTCATGTCAGAGTTTTAAACTGAGATAATCTTATGGCGAGACGGGACAACGTTACAGCTCTTTTGGTCACACCTGCTAAACGACGTTACGCGTAATCTCATGCAATATTACAATCTCGCCACCTTGCTTGTCGACGTTTCAAACAAAGACGTAGTGCGACCTGTTAGCGCTCACGGTACGTGTTGCGAATGCTTCTCAGCTGCTACCACACCAAAATTCAGCTCGATATCTACAATTCCAGCTAAGTTACGGATATTTCTGTGTTGCCTAAAATTGATTCACCGCGGCAGCCTTCTTCAGTGGGGTCGACTCCAAACGTTACTCAGCTGTAGATGGGATTACTCTGTTCGAGTTTCATCCACATGTGTCCCGTGGTTCGTGAGATGTTTCGCTAACATGGCAGACAAACACACACTCACAGACTCGGGCAGAAACATCACCTGAAGGCGAAAGGACAACAAGATCACTGCAGTCTGGCCTTTTTAATCCAATCCATCAGGTTTTTTTTTTTTTTGTTCTACATGATGTTTTTGACAGAAGTGGCTGCATGTTGAACAGATATTTGTGTTTTTGCTTTTCCAAAATAGTGATAAGATTGTTCAGATTGAGCTGGGACAGTTCTTTGCTTGGTAACTGAGCTTAAACTCCCATCACAGACGGCTCTGTGGTTAGACTGAGCCACCGGCGCGGAGTGTTAATCCGCGTTCGTTTCATTTGTGCCCGCGGCGTTCCAGGGATCCCGAGCGAGGGTGGGACCACAGCAAGGTGAAGGGGCTGCTCGCTAACCTGATCACGGTCAGCGACGTCACGTACGCCACGGCTCTGGAGGTCGTCGCCGGCGGGCGGCTCTACAACATCGTCGTCGACACAGAGGTAGGCGTGTTTCCGCATCTTCTCTGAGCGTCGGGACCGTGGAAACCTGAGGCACTGCCTTCGTCTCTCAGGTGACGGGTAAGAAGCTGCTGGAGAAGGGCGAGCTGCAGCGACGGTACACCATCATTCCCCTGAACAAGATCTCTGCCAAGACGCTCAACGACAGAGTGGTCAACGCTGCGAAGAGTTTGGTGAGTTTTTAATCTGTGTAATTCCGTGGAGGAAACTGGGCTGGGTGTCATCGTATATTTTCCCCCCCTGTTTCGTTTATCCACGTCAGGTGGGGGAGAATAACGCTCACACAGCTCTGTCTCTGGTCGGCTACGAGTCGGACCTGCGGAAAGCCATGGAGTACGTGTTCGGCTCCACTCTGGTTTGCGACACCCTGGACAACGCCAAAAAGGTGGCTTTTGATAAGCAGGTGATGACCAAGACCGTCACTCTGGGAGGGGACATCTTCGACCCGCAGGGAACTCTGAGCGGAGGTGAGAAGGAGAACATGTGAACTCGGGCGTATTTTAGGATGATTTTGAACGTTATATTTGCATTACCGTATTTTCTGGACTATAAGGCGCTTTTAAAAGCCTTCGACTTTCTCAAAAAACGACAGTGCGCCTTATAATCCAGAGCGCCTTGTATATGTAAGAAGTCGTAATGTTTTAGTACGACTTTGGTAAACTACAAAGCTGCACCGCTCGCAGCATTAAGGCTCAGTTATAGTCGCCTTATAGTCTGGTGTGCCTTATATATGACAAAAGTTTGAAAATGGACCATTCATTGACAGTGTGCCCTATAGTGCGGAAAATAAGATAAGTTTCTTTTCTTACCTGCATCTAGTGAAATGAAATCAATAAGCGCTGCAGGACATTAGAAGCCATTGGATAGAGCTTGAACATACCTTTAACTTGATACCAAGATCATCCTGATGGGACAAAAGCTACAGGAGTTATGAGGGTTATGGTATTTTTAAGGTTTAAAACGAGCCCATCTAGCTCATAAAATCACTTGAAAGTTACACTGAATCTAGAAAAGATCATAAAGAACAACTTACTGAGTGAATAAACAACCTTTTTACTTCCCTTTAGGGTTTTTGGTGGATTTTATCTCTGATCAGATGCTTCTTTTGGTTCTGCGGTGCTCTCCTCAGTTAGAAATGGAAGGAAAAGCTTCTGAACTAAGACATGATTTTATCTTCATTTGTAAAACAAAACAAAGAAAAACATGTACTGTTTTATGCATTTGCTGTTGATTGCATAAAAAAATTGGCATTTAGGAAAGCTTGTGCAGTTCATGCGTTCGCCGTCGCTGGCGTTGAGAATGTTCAAACGTGGCATTAAACCCTGTCTGAGAGAAGCTCTTTGTTTTTTCCCGTCCAGGCGCCCGCTCCCAGTCTGCATCGATTCTGTCCAGCCTGCAGGAGGTGAAGGACGTCCAGGACAATCTGAACGATAAGGAGGCCCAGCTGCAGGACCTAGAAAAACAACTGGTCGGCCTTAAGGGCACCGCCGAGAAGTAGGAAAATGGCTGCACAAGTAGAAACGATTCGTCTGTTTAAATGTGAAATATATGTCAAGATCCTCCTCTGGAGGTCATTTTACCTTTTTTATTAAGTCCTAATGTGCAGCCTGAATACATGATTAGATGTAATAGTTAGAAATAAGTAAAATTTAAAGCCCAAAAGTGAAGGTTGACTTGTTTACCTTATCCATGAAACTGTCAGTTTCCCGCCTTCTCTCTCTCTCTCTCGTCAGCAGAAACCTTCTTCGCCTCACTTGTTTCTGTCTCATCGTCCCCTGTCCGTCTCCTCCCTGTCGCTGCAGGTACCGCCAGCTGAAGCAGCAGCATGAGCTGAAGGTGGAGGAGGAGCAGATCCTGCAGGCCAAGGTGCAGCAGAGCTCCTTCCACCAGCAGCAGGAGGAGCTGGAGAGGCTTCGCAAAGCCATCGGTTAGAGAAGGCACAAGCCGCTCGCATCTGGGAGGGTTAGGGTTTGGGTTAGGGGTAGGGTTTAGGGTTTAGGGTTTAGGGTTAGGGGTGGGGTTAG
>NC_051432.1:6998475-7024503 GCF_001649575.2 Kryptolebias marmoratus
GGGGGGGGTGAAATGCATTATTGCTAGGCCTTTAATTGTGTGGCGTGTTCGCCCGATCAGAGGAGAGCGAGGAGACCCTGCGAGTCACCAAGGAGGTGCAGAAGCGAGCCGAGGAGAAGTACAAGGTGCTGGAGGACAAAATGAAGAACGCCGAGGCCGAGAGGGAGAAGGAGCTGAAGGCCGCCCAGGAGAAACTCAACTCGGCCAAGGCCAAAGCTGACGCCTTCAACAAGAAGTTGAAGCAGAAGCAGCAGGTACGCTGACCTTTGACCTCTCGAAGGAAGGCGTGGAAAAGTCTCCCCCTCCCTCTGAAGGATCTGTGTTTAAACCTCTTTTAGATGTTTCAATCTTTTTTTGTAAAAATGCATTTTCTAAACTCTACTTTTCTTTTTATTTTGATAGAGCATTAAAAACAAAAAGTCTGTATTTTTCCTTCTGTGTTCAGGAGTCTGAAGCTTTGGCTCTGGAGCTGGAGGAGCTGCGGAGGGAGCAGGCGGGCTACGAGCAGCAGATTCAGGCTGTGGACGAGGCTATGAAGGCCATCCAGGAGCAGATCGACAGCATGGCCTGCACCGTGTCTCAGAACAAGGTGTGTGTGTGTGTGTGGGATCACTTAGACAAATAATGAAAATAATCATAGCTCTTAGATCATCCACATAAAGGGAAGAGGATTTTATCAGAAAGCAGGATTCGTACGGGTGGAAAAGCAGACTTTAAACAATCATTTCACTGCTTAAAGTTAGAATAAAGGTAGCAGTCCTGCCTCGCATGCCAAAGTTTTAAATGAAGATCTGTTGGTGATCGGAGAATGTGTTGAGAAAACCCCTCAGCTACTGCCACCCTGAAGTTTATCTCAATATCTGGAAAATGGACAAATAGAAAGCCATTTTTGTGTTTGCTAAGGTTAACTAGCTGTGGCGGCCATCGGGAATCAGCTGTAGATGATTCCTTCCTGAGAGTTTCAGCGAAACCAGACTCCTGGTTCGTGAGATATTTTGCTAACAACAGACAAACAGGCCAAAACGTTGGCTCCCTTTCGCCACTGACGGGTGGCTGATGGTGAAAGGCGCACGTCCTGTTTGTTTGGTAATTTGGTTCTTTAACATGAAGGCGGTTTGTTTTGTTTTTTTAGGTTTTTAATAAAGAAAAATGCATTTATGTCTGCAAATACTTAAAAGCCACCGTCTCACGGTTTGTCCCTGCCACACTTTAATTTATCTTTTTAAAATCTACTTTCCGTCGCATGCTGTGATGTAGGAAGCGGTGCGTAAAGCCCAGGAGGAACTGGCCAAGCAGAAGGAAGTGATCATGACCCAGGACAAGGAGCTCAAGGTGAGCGGATTTTCTCAACTCTTGAGATGAGTTGATTTCACGCACAAGTCGCCAAACCAAAGCTGTGACAGATGTTCCTCAGAGCCGTCTGTGTTTTATTTATCAGACTGCAGGCAGAAACTTGTAAAAACTGTAAAATGATTTCACCTTTCTGGTATCTGGAGTAGATACAAATACGTTGCTTTGGAGAGAGAAAAAAAAAGTGATTTATTTAAATATTTGTCCTTCTGAATGCTCCAGGGGAAAAGCACTGAGATCATTAAGATGCGGGAGCAGAACAACGAAGTCCAGCTGAAGATCAAGGAGCTGGAACACAACATCAGTAAGCACCACAGAGAGAGTCAGGACGCCGCCGATAAGGTACGCCCAAACCGGAACCGGGTTCCTCGTTCGGTGACGTCACGTGTTGTTCGGCTCATCCCCGACGTCCTTATTTTTTCCCCCCAGGTGACTCGGATGCTGGAGGAACACGACTGGATCCACTCAGAGCGTCAGTTCTTCGGCCAACCCAACACCTCCTACGACTTCAAGACGAACAACCCCCGCGAGGCAGGCCAGCGCCTGAAGAAGCTGGAGGAAACCACCACCAAGCTGGAGAGGAACGTCAACAAGAGGGCCATGAACATGCTGAACGAGGCCGAGGAGAGGGTGAGGCGTCCGCACACTGTCCCCTGTAGCTCGAATGACTCGCAGGTTCTTTAACCGACTCCCTGGCCCCTCCCCGCAGTACAACGACCTGATGAAGAAGAAGAGGATTGTGGAGAACGACAAGGCTAAAATCCTGCAGACCATCGAGGAGCTGGACCAGAAGAAGAACGAGGCTCTGAACTTGGCCTGGCAGAAGGTCTGAACTAAATTCTCATCATCCCCCCCCCGTACAGTAATGCATTATATAGAAATATATGTACTGTGAGGGAGAATCTTATTGTTCAACTGTATTTAGTTGTTTTTCTGTGTCAGGTCCTACATAATTAAGTACAGAAGTTTGACTAATATTGTCTTAAAGTGGTGTGATTTAGTCGGGTCAAACTTCCTTTCCTCCCAAAGCTTTGGAGCATTCTAAAATCATCTCCCACCCCGCAGGTGAACAAGGACTTCGGCTCCATTTTCTCCACTCTCCTTCCCGGGGCCACAGCCAAGCTGGCCCCTCCCCAGGGATGTGGCGTCTTGGACGGCCTGGAGTTCAAAGTAGCTTTGGGTGACACCTGGAAGGAGAACCTCACGGAGCTCAGTGGAGGGCAAAGGTCAGCGACATACTTCAGTCTTCTTTTAGCTCAGGGCTGTCAAACTCCCGGCCTCGAGGGCCACCGTCCGGGACGGCCTAAGGTTTTCTGCTCCCACACACCTGATTCAAATGGTTTAATCACCTCCTCACCGAATCATCGAGTTCTCCAGCAGCACGTCCACAAGTCATCCATTTAAAGCAGGTGTTTTAAAGCAAGAACACATCTAAGACATGCAGGAGAGCGTCCTCTGAGGAATGGAGTTTGACACCTCTGCTTTAGCTGCTCCCTTCAGGGGTCACCTCAGCGGATCACCTACTGTACCTCTGTCTCTGTCCGCGTGCCAGCGTCCTCTGTCACACCATGATCCGTCTCAGTCGTCTTCCTCCTCCCTGGCTTCTCCACATTCGACATATTTTGTCCAATATATCCACTATCAGCACACGTCTAAACCATCTCAGCCTTGTTTCCCTTTCTGCTGAAATAGAAATATTATGGAACAACCACTCTGGCTGCCATCTTGCTAAGTGCTACGCCTGTCACTGTATTATTTACAAGTCATAGCCACACATTATTGCTGCATTCTGTATCAGCAGTCCAAAAACCGCTTTAAAAAAGCTTTATTTTACTTTTAAAAAGATGTGCATTTTGTGAAATCAAGACAAGAGTGTGCTGTAATGGGTCTTCGGTCAAGCGTTAGCGGCAGCAAAATGCCAACCTGGCGAATCTATATTCGTGGATCAAGCATCAGGCTTAGAAAAGTACCCTGTTTTACAGTAATTATAACAGTCTAGAGATAAACAACCTTTTGTATACTAACAGTGGATTAGACAAGTATTTTCAAAGAACAAAAAAGATAAATGTAATGCCATGTTCTTTAAAGTGCAGGTTTTAATCATTCTAATTTAAACACATTGGTTCCGTGTTTGCATTCAGGTATTTTTTCCTGATATCCGTGGTGTCCTGCTCACTCATACAGATTCTGTCCGGCTTCTCTTCAGTGTACCTCCGCCTGCTCCCTACCCTCACTACAGATCACGTTTTCATCGCTAACCTCCCCACGGCTGTCAGTTCTCAGTTATCCTGATGTCTTTGTTTTCAGGTCTCTCGTGGCTTTGTCTCTCATCCTGGCCATGCTGCTTTTCAAACCCGCTCCCATCTACATCCTCGACGAGGTGGACGCCGCCCTGGACCTGTCGCACACGCAGAACATCGGCCAGATGCTGCGCACGCACTTCCGACACTCGCAGGCAGGTTCAAGAGCGTACACCCGAGCGACGGTTTTGTTTTACGGAGCGGCTGGGTCAAATCTCCTTTTTTTTTTTTTCTCCTCTTTCTAGTTTGTGGTGGTGTCACTCAAAGACGGCATGTTCACCAACGCCAACGTCCTGTTCAAGACCAAGTTCGTCGACGGCATGTCCACGGTGTCCCGGACTGCGCTCAGCCAGAGCGACGCCAACCTTCCTCAGAAGGGCCACGACAAGGCTCGCCACAAAGACAAGAGGAGCAAACAAGTCATCAGCTGATCAGGAGCGCCACGTCCGACTCGCTCTGCTTTGGTTTCTACAAATCACACCAGTTATCGTGAAACGCAGCATCTAACAGAAACTTGTACTCCACTTTTCTTAATATCATTAACAGACGTCTCATCTCTGCATCTATTTAGTCATTTTTAGTCTAATTCTCTTAAGGATTTCTATGTTCTTCTTTTTATACGCAGCTGATTGATGGATATATATTTTGTAAATAAACCAGTGAAAACATTCTTTTCATTGTTGCTTTAGTTCATTCCTGTGTTGCCAATTTAAAGGGCGATTAGATAACTCGGGGCCTGTTTGGTTTTAAACTTTGCAGCTGCTGTCTGTAAATCCACAACAACTTCATGAGCTCAGCTCAGAAAAAAAAGTCTACTATTTTCATGTTTAAGCTGCATAAAGTTGAATGAAAAACAAGAACTAATTACCAGTGCCTCATTAGGGTTACCATAGTAACCACACGTCCGTCTTTGGCGAGTTAATGACAGGCTGACAAAAGTGCAGACTGAAAAGTAAATCTCAAACAGTCACCGTGCAAAACTAAATCAGTTTTTTTTTTTTTAAGCGGCAGAAGAGGGAGGGTCACTAATGTGATCCTTCGTTTCTACAGTGTTTTCTGTAGGAAATGTGACAAGTTAAAAACACCCTGCACTACCAAGTTTTGAAAAGAAATCTTCGAGCTAAAATATAACTTCAGTCCACGGAAGCTTGGGAGGAAAACCAAGTCCTACAGGAGTGAGACGCACCGGGTGAAAGAAGACAAATGTGATGCAGATTTGTACAAGCACCAAAGGTGACTGTAGCAGTAAGAAGTGACTGTTTGCAAAAGACTTGAACAGATTAGACAGCTCAAGAGTTTGTGTAACTGTCAGCTAAACATTTTGTGGAAAAATCGTAATAAAAAAACCCATTCAACTTAAAACAGATTGTGTAAAAGCAGTAAAGATATCAGACATGTGAAGTCCAATTTTCTGTGATCCATTTAAAGTCTAAGCTTCATAGCTCCAAAGAGGGCTGAGGTTTTCCCAGATGGTCTCCCAAAATCCCATTGATTTCCATTATTTATCTTAAATTATTTGCAAATTTTGTCTACGTGGTGCAAAGTACTGCTACCAAATGTAGTAGCACATTGTTCCTGATCGAGATCGTCTTGATTCAAAGCTGATTGACAAGATATGACAAAGTTTAAACAGAATAGGAGGGATTTCACTGCCTGTGCACTGGGACATATCATAAAATGCGTTTACCTCAGAACCCACACAAACTGTTGTGTTAAGAAAGGACAAAAAGAAAAGTCACGTGTCCAAATCATTGAACTTTTATTTCATGAAGGGACAAATTCAAACAACTCTAGAATCACTTGGAAGTTACCAGCAGGATTTCTCCCCCCCCCCAGACGTTAAAACAGGCCCATGTCCCGCTCGTTTCTCTGGCACGAATCTTCAGGACGCAGTCAAGCTTTCCTTTGCTTCACCGCTAATCAGCAGCAGGCTGTGGTTTTCAGCTTCAGCTACAATAAACAACTTGTTGCTTTTTTTTTTTTGGGATAATTAATGAGTTGGCAAACCCACAACAGTAGTAAAAATCCCCATTTTGGGGCTATTAGCTATTACAAACCCAACACACTGGTTTATACAGCATTCATCATCAACTCACCGTCCACTTAAATGAACCAAATATGAACTGAAAATTAAATTAATAGCCTTGCTTGTCAACAGCTTTGTCAAACACAACCCCCCACCCCACCCCCCGCAGTTTTCTGTGCAAGCCCGCACCACAACTCACAGACAATATGGATACTTAACGCAACGATTGGCAGATATATAAGTATTAGTTATTATGAGACAAACAGTGTTTGTTGCTGATAGAAAGGTGTTTTAAACGAGGATCCCGCCGTCCCGTCTTTCCGGGGAGCCGTGTCCCTCTCAGGGTTGGCTTTGGATGCGTCTGCGCAGCTCCTGGGCCTTATCCCTCAGGTCGGGCCGGCTGTCGGACTGCAGCGTGGACAGGGAGTGCTGCAGCTGCTCCCGGCTCTTCGCCGACATGCAGTCCCACTGCTCGCTCTCTGAGAGGATCGCACGCACCACAGTATCCCATCAGAAACACACAGGCCGACAGCTAACTGTCTGTACAACATTTAGTGCAATATCTAGTCAGGCTGCATGTAGTCAGATATATACAAGCTGACGGAACACACATTAGCCACATCTACGAGAAAGAAAACATCTGTAAAACCTCACGTATCGACCACAAACAAACAAATCTTCCTCTTTTTAGTCCCTTATAATTTAACTTGCAAATTATGAAGGACTAAAAAGAGAAAGAAAAGTATTTTAGAGTCACTTTAAGGCTAATTAATCTGCCTTTCTTGTCAGAGTTTTAAAACTAAAATCATCTTATGTGGAGAAAGACTGAGTTCTAGCCGGTTTGGTCAACCTTTAAAATAAGGTAACGTTCAGATTATGCATTTTGAAAGATGCTCAGCTACTACCGCTTCAAACTGTAGCGCAACGTCTGTAAAACGGACTGAATTCTAGGCATTTTTGTATAAGCTAATGTCAATTAGCTGTGGTGGAAATCTGGAATCTGGTTGGCTCCAAAAGTTAATTACTCGTAGATGTGCACCCAGTGATAATTTCCTGAATGTTTCTTTAGAATCCATCCGGTGGCCCAGCTCTGACTGACAGCAGCTGCTGCGGCGGCCATCGTTGAATACCAGCGGATCGTTTAATAAGACGAGCCAGGCCGGACATCTTTATAAGCTCACAATAAAAAGGTAGAAGCTGGGGAAAATCTGGGCTACAGCAGCACTTACAAAAGATGTATTTTTCTGAAAGTTTTATTGAGAACTGTAACGCAATCATATGATATTGAAAAGGCAATAAAATCTAGTAGATTAAAAAAATAAAAAATAAAATCCTGTATCAGTGTCTGGGCTGTGTATGTTTTAAAAAAAACCTGCCTGAAGAGGAATATTAAATATCTGGTACTCCGTTTGGGAGAGCGATCAGATCTGAAGCTCTGCAAATAAAAATTTCATCACACGCCTATAATCATTCATTGGTGCCCTGCAACCCTTCCTTTCTCCTGCGAGCTTTTAGTCAGCGATGCCAGAGAAAGACAAACAAGATCTAACGTGCGCCGCAAAGAACTGCATGAAGTGAAAGGCGTTTATTTCAAACACCAGGAGCTGCAGAACAAGCCTCCATCTGTCTGATAAATGTTCTCCTACTGGATGCAGTCACATTTTATCAGCTCAGCCAACTTTATGCCTGAACATTAGAGCACATAATCCTAATTTAGCAGACGTTCCTTCAGATAATATAAACTTAAAGTGACTGCAGTGACAATAAATACTCACCTCCCGTTCGCTTGACAATCAGATCCACAACAGATAAGGCTTCTGTTCTCACTGAGGAGTAACTTTTGTTTTCTGTAGAGAAAATCAGATCAGACATATAGAGATGAAATGGATGCAGATCCTGTTATAATTTCAAATGACACCAGAGTAGGAGCAGGTCGTTACCCAAAGGATGTGTGAGAGCAGCACAGGTCTCTGTGAGGATCTGCGATAGTGCACTGGGGTCTTCACTGCCCTTCTCCAGCAGCAGCAAACTACGGGGAGAGTAACACCGATTCTTTAATCAGCTGATAAACCAAAGGGTTAGGGTTAAAAGAGAAGGCTTTTTGTGCGTTTCTTACTCCTGAAAGTACAGCTTCATGGCCTGTAGAACCGCAAGCTGGACCTTCCAGGTGCTCAGTTTGAGTTTCCCAGACATGAGACCGCACACCTCCGCCTGGAAACGTGCTGCAGAGAAAAAAACCACAATGTTTAATAACGGTGACGACGGCCACACTGAGGTTTCACACAAGCAGCAAAGAGCACCAGTGGAAGTTACTTTCACTACACATTTCCTATTTCGAAATCAGACTTTTCTAACCCCAAATGTACTAATTTCTCAATTTTCAGGCTTTTTTCCCCTTCTTTTGAACGCAATCATTCCCTAGAAATGTCCAGTAAAAACCCATAGAAGAAAACACTTCTGGAAAATAAAAACTAAAGCATATAGCAACAAGGATGTCACGCCATCTGTTAGGGTGTGGAGATGTTGGGAATGACTCTCAGCTACTACCACCATCTTGAAATGGGCTGAAGATAACCAGCACTGTGAGTTTCATTGAAATCTGCCCAGTGCTTCACAAGATGTTTTGCTAACACAGACAAAAAACACACACACACACACATATAGATTTACAGTCGCAATTACACGACAGATGTCTTTAATGGCAGTGAGCAGCAGGGGGAAAAAAGTTGCATCTTTTTGTAATTAATTGATGTTCCTAATCACAATATTTAAGTCTTCTTTAATACAACATGAGGTTTGTTTTATAAAACTATGTTCCTACTGAGAGTGAAAAAGGGAAAAAAAAAAGTTCTTGTTGCTTTAGAGCTGGACTAACTTGTAACTCACAGGCTGCATATCATACGTGCAACTTGTAGCAAATAGTGAAGTTTTTATAGCATATATTAAAAACCTAACTTGGCTCACAAAGTGTTTTACAAACTATGTCCAACTTTACAACAATATAAAACAAAATACTCAAAAACAAAAAAAAAACCACTGCCTGTTTGAGCAAACTAGTTTTTTCTAAAAGAATTTTTAAAGTTAAAGAGATTAGTTTTTAAGACAGACTTTACCTTGAGTCTGAGGGTTTCTGGGCCAGGACTTTCCAAGTGTCTCAAAAGCACAAAGCAGAGCTTCAGTCTGCAGCTCTTTCTCCTTCACATCTTTATCAGCATCATCATCGTCGTCGTCCAAAGACCTGGGTGATGCGCCGCCGCTTTCCGGACAGCTCTGTTGTGAAACAAGAAAAAAAAGGTTGGCATTTTTTTCTTAAAATGTAATTAAATTGTAAGTGTCTCACAACAAACAGAGGCGAAATGAACCTTCTTGATCAGAGGGAAAAGGATCTCAGCCACGTCACTGAAGCAGTCCTCCTGGCAGCTGCGGAGCACGTCTCCAGCACAGCGCAGAGCGGCCGTTTTGTACACCAGGTTCTCCTTCCGACACTCTTTCAACACCACCTCCACCACCTCCGGGATGGTGGGCTGGCCGCTGCAGGGCTTCTGGAGCTCGGCGCTACAAGCCGGAGGAAGAACAGGAACAAAGTCAAGGGAAACATAAAATACGGGTTGTTATCTAAAAGCAGCTATTGGCGCAAAAAAAAAAGTTCTGCTAAAGGGTTCACCTGCATTTTGACACCACTGATCCGATGGCCTTCAGCAGCTCCTCCTGGAAGTTAAAAAAAAACAACAAACAAACATGAATCTGTTATTTTTGTTTTCTTTTGTTGAGTTTTCCGGCTGCAGGAGGACTCGTTACCTTGCCGGCCCATGTTCGTCCGGACAGCCCCTGCATTAAAGCCGTCAGCACCAAGCCCAGGTGTGGCGCCACCAGCGAGCCCGTCTGTTCCTTAGCAACGGTTGCCATGGCAGCTGCACCCTGAGCCTTCATCTTCCAGGACTGAGACTGCAGTGCTTTTTGTGTGATGGTGATCAGCTCGGTCATGTAGAGTCGGATGCCTCCAAAGCTTCCTGACGTTGGCGAAAGTTTTTCACATTTAAAGGTTTGTGTCGTGACGACAGGAACAAACACACAAGTATAGGATCACACAGTCGTTGAGTTATATAGTTTTCTTTTCACTTTTCAAACATCTGCTTATTGCAACTTGTTAAACATTTAAGGAAAACTTTAAATGGAATTGTCACAGCCATAACTACTGTTCCATTTCCCAGACAGCATCTATCTGCCTGATGTTCCTCACCTGGAACGTTCTCCTGCCACACCTCAGCCCACAGCGTGGCGTCGTGACTCTCTCCTTTCTCCTCTTCGGGACCGGGGGCCTGATGCATGCCGAGGAAGGCCAGCGGCAGGGCCACTCCTGCGTGGGCCTTCAGCACATCTGGACTGTAGTGGCTGATGGCGTGCACCGTCAGCGCGCAGGACGACTTGTAAATGGGCTCTGGAAGCCAGAGGGACACACAGAGGTCAGTGAAGACCGGAAATTGTATCAGGACTAGGCAATATGTGCAACAAAGTGCCTGCTGTCATTATGATACAGGACTTTAATACACTTGAATCCCTAATAAAACTGTTCTTGCCTGTTTCTGTGATCAGTCAGGTTTCAGCTGTTAATTATTTTATTATTGGAATATATTCTGCTGAATAGTTGAACTGATTTTGTTTATTTCTATAAAGACAAGTCTCTAAGAGTTTAGCTAATGCAGGGGTAGGCAACCCTGGTCCTCGAATGCCACTATCCTGCATGTTTTCCTTGTTTCTCTGCTCCAACACACCTGATTCAGTGGTTAAATCACCTCTTCATGTTCTACAGAAGCCTGTTAATCAGCCATTGATTCAAATCAGGTGTGTTGGAGCAGAGAAACATGTAAAACAGGCAGGATGGTGGCCCTCGAGGACCAGGATTGGACACCCCTGCTGTAATGCATCACAGCTTAGATCCCAAAATCATCTGGCAGAGCTGGCCTTCTGTTATATATAAATATTTATGGGGAGGGAAAAAAAGAGGAAGACTCGTTCATTAATGCTATCATCAAATGATAAATAATTACCTTGCTATGCTAACTGAATCTCGTCGCTACACCAAAGACCTTTAGCCTGTATCAAAGTTGATTTGGAACAACGGGTCACAGTCTGCTACATTTATTAGCATCTATTTAATGGGTGAACACTGGCTCTGATGTGGCATTTAGCTCTGGTCTGCTGTCACCAAATGAAACCAAATGTTTCAAAGACACTGAATCGTTTCTGTAATTGTACTTAGGTCACTCTGACCTGTTGTTTTTAAATTAGAATGACGGACTGCACCTTATTTTGAAACTGGAGCAAGATTGATTAAAAGTCACTTCTGCTGCTGGATTGTGTGAGAGGACAGCTGTAGTTTTTGTTGTTGTTGTTTAACCCAGACAAAAACCAAGGGTCAGAAAACTACTGAGTCATGGTTTCCCTCTGCATTAGGCTATAATGATGAAATAAACATTAACTATCACTATTTGTTTACTGGGATAAAACCCTGAACATCATGTCACCCAGCCAAGCCAAATTACAACAAATAAATGTTTTTGTTTCTAGCTAAGAATAACACTTACTCTTTATTAGTGTCAGGGAGCTGCTTTGCTGAGCAAACAGCTTTTTTAAAATTGATTCTTTTACCACTTTAATTAAATGTAGCTTGTTCAACACATTGCTACAGTTACTGCTAGGTTTTTATTCATATACAGACAGAATAGCTAAGTTGGCAACAATGAGAAATCTGCTGGTTGCTTTACTGGTGACAAATTCAGAGAAACATTTGAGATGAGACTTTGTCACGAGGAGGAGAAATAAACACAGACACACAGTTTCTGACAGCATCACATTATATCTGTATTACCAGTACTGTCTAATTTTATACCAAACTCTATGGACGTTTAAAAAGTTTACCAGCTATATTTTGAAATTTGGCCTCATCACAATCAGGTTTACAACAGAAGGAAAGGACACGTTTTAAACCGACTCGCCTTCTTTCTCCAAGTACCAGTTGCTGAGCTTCAGTAGTAGTTTTTCTACGCTGCTGTCCTTTGCTGTCTGATGGGGAAAAGAATCATCTGCATGACAAAATCTTAAACATCAGGTTTAATAATTGTTATAAGACTTTGTTTTAAAAAATTGTGCGTACCCTGACTAGGTGTCCCAAGGCAAAGGCGAAAGCTTTCTGTACTACAGTGCTTCTGTCGTGGATACCATTCAGCAGGGCACTCATCAGTTTACCTTCCAAGAATAACAAGAATAAAACTTAGTTAGCCCATTCTGAGCATTTACCCTGTTAAAGGACCAGATGACCAGTTGTGCTGTACCTGAGTATGGGGTTAAGTCCTGGGGACACTGAACTGTGAGGGAAACTATTACACTGGCACAGCCTCCCTAAGAACAAAAGTCAGAAATTAGCACCTTTTAACACCACATTTTCAGAGATATAAGTGCATCAATATATATTAATTTATGCAATGTAGCCAATAGGAGCATTTCTGAATGAATTCATGTCAGCAGGACTCAATTTTACCTTCGTGCCCAGGCCGACTCCACTCTTGAGCAGTTCACAGAGCCTGGGGACGAGCTCCCCCAGCACAGAAACATCGAGGTGCTGCAGACACTGAATACACACATCCTTCACTTAAAACCACACCTCACTGGCTTTTATATGAAATATACAAACTAAGTTTTAAAACTAAAGCTAACGATCTTGGTAACTGAAATAACTCTGGGTTGCAGTTAGCAATGCTTCACCATGTTGACGGTCTCCATCATTGGGGAGGATTTGGCAGCACTCAGCCTTGCAGCATCCATGGCACTCTGCAGACCCAGAATAAAAACAGAACTTAGAACAGGAAGACTAGTTGGTGATAACCCTACAGGTTAATGGGCTACCTTTTCCTGCTCGGTGGCTCTGAGACTGAGGTAGTTGAGGACCTGAGGCTCCAGGGTGGAGAGGGCCTCCAACAGGGCAGGGATCAACCGGGAAGCATGAGGCTTCAGTCTGGCTCCAGCCGACTTACTAATCTTCACCAGGGTCTGAATACTAAATGGTTGACAAAAAAAAACAAAAAAAACATGCATTGCAACTTCTGCAGACCTCTTGTTGATCAAAGCCACTCTGCTGCCCTAAAGATGTCTAGTCAGCTTCTGGTAACTTGATAAATGAGGGTAAACAAGTCGCCATATAATTATTAATACAGATAAAAGCTCTATATGTGCAGTTTTCAACAAGACCTGAGGATCAGCAACTAACTGACTAACACAAGCAGCTTTATATGAATGGTTCACAGGCGAGGACATCCTCGGGGAAGGAATATTACCTGAGTGAGCGGACCTCGGAGACACTGCTAACAATGCCTTTTTCTAGCAGGGTAGGTAACAACATCGCCACAGTTCTCTGGGCTGCAGCGCCTGTAGACTCACACATACGAATGCATACCTACACAGACAAATAAACAAGTTCTTGGACATGCACGCAAGCACGCACAGACAAATGTAAAACATGTCTACAGGTCAGGGTCGGGACAGACGGTCTTACCTTGCTCAGTGTTTTTAGGGCCAAGTCTGCAGCCTTTCTTACAGACTCCTAAAACAATAAAACAAAACATTAAATATCAAACTCAGACTAAATGTATTTTTATTATTATTATTATGAAGCAGGTAATGATTATTTCCTTCTCACCTTGATGTCATCGAGGACTCTGAAGAGTGTTTCCCACATTTCTGCCATATGATCAATGACGTCATCAGTCTGACGACCACGAATCAAGTCATTAAGCGCCAGGCAGCTACACGAAAAAAAAAAGTCAAGCTAAACCTCTGGTTTGGACTCGCTCAATTAAGACATTGCAATTAATAAAACGGAATAAGACCCATAATTGCCACATAACTATGATGTGATGTGAACACCTAACGAGAAGTGGAAGTGCCTTTATTCAGTTTGCTGTTAAAGTGATGGAAAGGATCTCAAGTATCCTTCAGGAATCATGTGGGAGATGAGTTGTTGCAGGAAAACAAGCACTCTAGGTACATGTAAGAGAAACTGAATTGCCATTTTTTTTTATTGTACCTCGACTCTCGCACTCTCCAGGCATTATTAGTCAAGTTGGAAATGACATCCTGCAGGATCTCCTTCAAATATTTGTCCACCTGGACAAACAGAAACAAGCAAACTGATAAATCACCACTGCCCTTCTCAACATCTGCATCAGTTCATCTGTTCATGTGAGAGCTCTTTACCAAGGTCTTATCAGTGACCAAGGCATCCCAGATGCTGGTCATGGCCTGGCGGATGCTCAGGTTGGGGTCAAACTGATAGCGGTACAGGCGAGGCACTATCTGAGGCAGGAACGGAGCCAGCTGCTCTCCAGCCTTGGCTGCGATCATGTGGAAGCCAAAAGCTGCTCCCTGAGAGGAAGGAAGGGTTAGTTAGGTCAGGCGGGAGAGGAACGTCTGAGAAGAAATGGGAACAGCGAGCACGTGGACGTGACTGAGCGCGATACCTTGCGCGAGTTCCACATGGCGTGGTGGTTGGCCAGGTTCATGAATTTGTACACGAGATCTGGTTGGTTCAGGTCGCTGGCCAACGAGCACAGCTCCTTGTATGTGGACAGGCCGTGGCTGTTGGGGAAGAAACACGGTCATATACAAGGGAGAAAAGATTAACTTAAGCTAGCTGGATGCACACAAATGTGCTCCTACATATGGCCTGAAATACGAGTTTAAGTACCCAGGGAGAGTGACATGACTCACCCATCAGGTGTTTTTCCCAAACCCTCCCCTTGGAACACCTCTGTATCCTCTGAGACTGCATGTCGCACCCTGTGTGCAAAGAGAAATAAACATGAAACAAGATCTTTACGTGCAGAAAACCAATTCCCCAACAATAATAAAATGGGAAGCTCTGATTCAACTCGTTTTAACTTGATTATTTAACCATTAACTCACCTTTTGCCAGTCATAAGAGTTTCAACTAAAGTGGACACCAGTTCTTGCTGATCTCCCTCGCCTCCCATCTCATAAACGAGCCCAAGGCCTTTAGATGCAGCATCCTGGCTCAACTCTGGATGTGAGACAAAGACAAAATGATTCCAGCTTGTTTTGGAACAGTAGAAAAACATATTTGGTAAGATCAAACAGTTTAAACTTGTTTCTTGTCTCACCATCAGGGTCTGAAAGAACCGAGATGAACGCGTTCTGAATCTCCTTCAAATGAGACTGCAAGAGGAAAAAAATTCTGCTTGAAACAAATCTGATTCGACATAAAAGCACTACAAAAGCCTTTGAAAATCAAGTCTGATTGTTTTCTTTAAACCTTAACACCATTGTGAGCAGACTCAATAAAATGCCACCCCTTTGCAACAAAAAACAATTTACCATATTTTCCACACTACAGGGCGCACTGGATTATAAGACGTCAATGAATGGTCCATTTTCAAACTTTAGTCATATATAAAGCGCACCGGACTATAAGGTGCGTGAAACTCCCAATTTTTGTAGCTTTGCGCTCCATTCAAAATGGATGATTTCGGTGCTCTACCGGAGCTGGTTCGCTTGTATCAGCATTTATATGATCCCTCTATGAGAGATCACAGAGATAATCAAACGGTTCAAAACTCACAGAGAATACTGCACCGATGTAAGCGTCAAGTATAAACGCCTCCACCACTCGCTCAGGTCCACACGCGGAGCCCTGCGTGACTATAACTGAGCCTTATTGCTGCGAGCGATGCAGCTTTGTAGTTTAACCAAAGTCGTACTAAAACATCACGACTTCTTACATATATAAGGCGCTCCAGATTATAAGACACACTGTCGTTTTTTGAGAAAATCAAAAGGCTTTTAAGTGCGCCTTATAGTCCGGAAAATACAGTAAGTCGAAAATGAAATCTGCAAAGAAAAATTCTGCAATCAGATAGTTTATAACAAAAAAACTTTAGAAATAATGTCTAAATGCCTAAACATGAGGTTGAATTTATATTTGGACTTATAAATATTGCACAACTGTTAAATGTTACCTTAAATTTTAGGTAAAATTATCTTAAAGCGATTAAAACATCTGTAAAGTTGTATGTCTTTGGTCTTCAGATTTAGAGGTAGCTGGTGTACTCACTGTGATTTCTTTGTGCTGACTGAGTTTCTTGACGAGGGAGAGCAGCCAGATGCAGGCCGCCTGCCTCACATGAGGGTTCTGACTGGGAATATATTTGGACAAGATCGAGCTGAGAACCCAAGGAACCACGTCAATGCTTTTAACATCTGAAAGAGAAAGAAAAAAAAGATTCAATTTCCTTTACATAGTTAATTATGCAAAACAGAACCCATTGTATAGCACTTTCTTGTTCAATTCTAAGTATGTTGTGGCAGTAAGCCTTTGTAGATACTTGACATAAACTTGGGACATTAGTGACACACAGAAACAACTTCAAGCACAACACAAACTCTGTTCTGTAAAAACTACTCACTGAGTGGCGGGCTGTACTGGTCCTCGGTGCAGGTCCACGGGTCTCTGGCTGCTCCAGAGCAGGTACCTATAGCGGCGCTGGTGATGGCCTCTCCTACTGTGAACTGCAGCTCCACCTGCTTCGCCTGCAGGGGAAACAGAAGCAGAGAGAAGCAGAGCCTCTTGTCATTAATAACGTTAAAAATGGCTTTGTGTCTTAAAGAAAATGAGCTCATCTGTGTAGGTAAAAACACTCACTTCACTTCCTGTTATACAGGGTGAATAATCATTTTTAGACCTCGGAGGTCAGTTCATGTTGTCATCAGTGTTTCTACAACAGGGTGTGTGATGGAAATGTTGTAAATGTAAATGCAGCCCTAAATCTGTTACCACTCAGACTCTGAACTTGATGGTTGAATGTTTCCCAGAAACACAGGACAAACTTGAAGATGCTTCTCTTGCAGAGAGCTTTATCAATTCACAACTAGAAAGTGTGACGTTTTAAACTTTAAACTGCATGAGACGCTTAATCACACTCCCCTCCCACTGGAGGGCCGTTAGGGTCACATGCACAACGTTGTTAATTGAAGTGAAAATGAGAAATGAAACCTTTTTGGGGAGATGCAGAACAATCGGTTTCTAACAGAGATACTTCTATGATGGATTAGTGGTTAGCACTGTTGCCTCACAACAAGAAGGTCCTGGGTTCAACCCCCCGGGCTCTTTCTGTGTGAAGTTTACATGTTCTCCTCGTGTTTGTGTGGGTTTTCTCCGGGTACTCTGCTTTCTTGCCTCAGTCTAAAAACATGCATGTTAGGCTGCCTTCAGGCCTCTGTTGAGAAAGAGATCTGAGATCTCAGTGTGATTTGCCTAGTTAAATAAAGGTTAACAAATAAATAAACATCCAGCAAATAGGGCTGCTAACTTTTAAAAAAAATCCACAATAATTTTGCAGGTTTTTCTGTGTTGGATGTGAGCAGCAATGAGATAAGTCAATGTGCTTATTTGTTGTAAAACTAATAAAAATGTGAACATCTGGTGTCTACATTCAAAATCAGATTTAAAAAAAAATATATCTCTCATGTCACAGTCTGTTAATCTGGATGACGTTATGTGAAAACTCTGTAGTGCTGATGTTTAATCAATGTTCTAATCAATATCTTACATACCTCCACTGAGTCCATGAGACCCTGCAGCAGCTTCTTCTGGTGCGGGAAGTCTGCGTCTCCCACTGGCAGATAACCCAGCGTCATTATTGATCTTTCCTTCATCTGGAAAACGGATTAAATAGTGAGGGTGATTTAGAGGGGGAAATATTTAGAAACACTTAGCCAAAAGATCGATTGAATAACTTCAGGTTACCTTTGAGCTCTCTTTGCCTGAAGTGATACGAGCCAGCAGGTTTTCGACAATAGATAGTTTAGTGAAGCCCTCCCCCTCCGCAGGAATCAGCAGGGTCCCATTTCGCCCGATTTCTCCCAGAGCTGTGCAGGCTGCGATGGCCAACATAACACTGCTGTTATCCAGGAAGGAACCTGGACAGAAGCAATATAGATATTCACAATCATTTCAATAAAGAAGGAAAAAAATAATAATAATCATAAACCCAGAAACTATTTGTTTTTTTGTACTCATAAATATTCATAATCAGACCAGACATATACCAACACTGCTTTACTGTATTCTAACAACTCCCAAGTCTGAAAAAATAAAAATAAATGTAAAATAATTGCACACCAATTGTCCTAGTAGCCATAGAAACGAGTTCATCATCATCCTGCTGGGAGGTGATGCTCATCTCTTGCCCTTTGCTTTGTGTTGAGTCACAAGAGGTGACGGCCTTCTTTCTGCTCATGTTCCTTCCCACCATGTAGCCGAGAGCCAAGATGGCACCGTGCTGAGTCTCAGGACTCTGAGATCAGACGAAAAGAAGAAGCATTTAAAATTGGGGAAAAAAAATAAAATAAAAAAGGACAAAAGAGAGGAAAAAGAGGCATACGTGGTTGTCTTTGGTGATTTTGACCAGATTCTGCACGGCGGCCTGCAGCTCGTTGCCCGTCATGGTGGAGATCACCACAGCGTACAGCTGAGCTGCGAGTTCCCTCATGTCCTCCTTATTTGTGTTCATCAAACTCTGGAAGAACACAGCACATTTGTCATTACAGCCGACATTAGATTCCTGGTTTTACTATAAAGTTATCATCATTGGACTACATGTTACAAGTTGAGGACATCTGCACAGCTTGTAAAGAAACCCATGAATACACTGCTCACTTTAATCCAGTCTATTTTATCTGCAAATCTGGAGGCCAGTTTTTCTGGAGACACAGATACCACTTCCAGTAAACAGTACATGACTGGGATCCCTGAGGAGGAAACACAACACGTACAATAAATATAACTGCAACCAGGCTGAAACAGCTAATTCTTGCGTGATGCGGAAAATACACCTTTTATACAAAACCACAAGTCATTTTCTTTTTAAATAAGTTTAGAGGAACTCTAGGAAAGTCAGGTTATTTTCTCTCACCTCCCACTGCAGAGAGCAGCTGCTGCAGGAGATCCATGTAGATGTGAACAGGATTGGCCTCGGAGCCCTTCGACCCAGAGGGCTGAGGCTCAGCCGACAGCAGAGTGTGGACGTAGCGACCAATGGCAGGAGCGTCATCCTGCATGTCTGACAGGCGTGTGGACATGGGAGTGGCCCCGGCACTGTGGGCTAAACACATCCGCAGGTAGATCATGATCTGAAGAAAACAGGGGAGGACGGTAAGAGTTTGCAGCAAAAAATAAAATAAAATTTTGAGTCTGTCAAGCCATCAGTTGTCAAAACTAAAAGATGCAACACAGACTTGATAGTTACCTCTGCAAAAGCAGATGGGTTGAAAGGAATTGTAGAGGTCCCAACAATGTATTTAGCTGGGGTCTTAATCCTCTGAGCTGCCTGAAAATATCAAAAATCAAAAAGATTTGAGCTTAATTATTTGTTTAAGCAAAAAGTACACGTAATGTGGATGTGTCGCTCAATATACTATCAGATCCTCACTTTCTCTTGGATGTAGGCGACCATGTCTGGAAATGAAGGCATCGGCTTTGGTCCTTCCTTTTCTGAGCTCTTTGTAGGAAAAGCTCTCAGCACCCTTTGAGCCTCTGAAGCCACCTCTTCTCTTCTAAACCACAGAAGCCAACATCATGCTTTACTTTTCCTGAAATACCTTATCAAAGTACTGTTTTATGCACACAGTTTTTTTTGTTTTTTGTTTTATTACTTCCTTTATACTTACGGGTCTCCAGCAGCCAGAAGCAGCAGGTACCTCGAAGGCACGTGATCAGGAGCGAACACCGTGCTGGCAAACTTCATGGCCACCTGGCGGACCTGCACCTCCGGCTGTCGCAAACCAACAAAACCACGACTTAATCTGCCTTATGTTTGACCACAAAACTAGGCAAACGTCTATTTTGCTCTGGTACGAACCAAGCGCATATGCTTCAGTTGTTAACTTACCTTTACAATGTATGCAGCCACCAGAGCTTCCATTAGATTCAACAGGGCTCCTTGAAGGTTAGCGTACGCTCCAACCATCATTGACAAAGCTTCCTGAATGGCAAGACGGACATCTGGCTCCTCCTGAACAAGGTGACATGTAACTTTTTTAACAACAACTGAGACAGAAATGTGGAGTACAGTGTATACGGAAGGAAATGCGTATATACGGCAGTTATAATTGCTGATAAGTTTTTAATTTTCAGTGCATTCAGTGTCAGATGGTGATGTGTTCACCCACCTTGCACATGGACTCAAAGAACTGCTGCACTAGTGCAATATCCTTAGTGAAAAGCTGCGGCATGCGACTGAAATAAAATTAAAATATATAAATAAAAGGAACTGTTAGACAAAAGAATTACACACAGATGGCAAAATTCTCAATGAAAAAAATAAAAACATAAGTTGTTTCATTATACCTTGACAGCTTCCCAACAGCAGAGTAAGCCACACACAGCAACTTAGGATCCTGCAAATATAAAATTTTAGTAAACATACATAAACAGTATAAATTCTCTTTGATGCGTTTCCATGTTTAGCTGAATACCTCCTTGTACTCGTTGATGAGTTTGGTAAGACCATTAAGCAGCATTAATCCTAAAGGCTTGTTCGTGTCAGGGCATCTGTAAAACAGGAGAATACATCAGCTGCTTTTTCTTCTTCTTTTGTTTTAAATGCAAATATATTCATAGAAAGAAACACAGCTTATCTGTGCAGGGATAAAAGACGAAGAAGTGCACTTCTCTTACACCATGCAGATGTGGTGGACAAACTGTAATGTGAGAGACAGCAGTTTGTTGTTGGTGTTGGCTCCAAACAAGCCATCGTACACGACCTGCAGCAGAAAGCAGACCAGTGAGAATCCCTGTAGGCTCGGTGGAGAGATGACACCAAGTAGTTTTAGTTGTTTTAATAAAATAATTCGATAAAAACAAACTTTTCCTAGCTTTTGAATTTACAGAACCCACATACATCTGGGAAACGGAATCCTAAAACCAGGAAATGTAGCATCGCCTCAAACACATCACCTGGATATTAGCTGGAAAGCACTCTGCAGCCAGACGGGACCGGAGAAGATGCGGCAGGATCTTCATTTTGACTCTTGTGCTCACCGGCTCATGTTTTAGCTCTTGTTTTACACTGCCACCCTGATGCAACAAAAATGTACAAGTAACATGAAATTGTAGACTTGCACAAAAATCACTACATTCAATTTAAATAAATTGAATGCCGAGTTCACAAACCTTTGTTTTAAGAGGAACATCTCCAAGATACACCCGGAACATCTTGTGGATAATTAGTGGATTGTTCCAGTCAATGATGCTAGAATAAAAGAAAACGTGTTATTTATGAATAAAGGCCTTTCCATTCTCCATGAGAAGTCATGAAGTTGGCTCTTAGTCACGAGGTTGCGTGACAAAAATTTAGTCATTTTTGTTCGCATAGCAGCTTCGCCCATCCCTTCGTGACACAAGACCTGGGCCAAAAGTTTTCGCACAGAGGTTTGCACCAAATATTGTGTGATTGGTCAGAAGTTGTTTTGGGCGTGTTTATGCAGAAAACCTGGTGAGCTTTAATGGAGTTAATTTGCTTCTTCTGCTCTGCTGAGAAGCAGTTGGCCAAGGCTGTTAGAAAATACAGACAACTTTCTAGCAAAACTTAGAAACCTACAAACTTAAAAAAACTTGCGCCTCCTATGTGACACCACAGATGTCGAGACATGTTCCCTTTGTTGCACACCGTCATATTTGCAAATGCCAAATGACATGCACTGTCTCAGTCTGTTTAATAAACACGTCTGATCACGGTAAGGAAAGCAAAAATCTGTACAAGGGCAGGAGAGTTGAGAAGCCGGCCAGAAGAAGCCCATTTTAACGCTGTAGGAGGAGGGAGGAGCTTCCACGGAGCTCTTGTGGACAATTATAGGTGTGTGCGAAAACAAACGGCTTGCAACCACGGGACCACAAAACGACTTCTTGACTCCCCCAGAGTATGCTATAGCCTTCAGACGAATGCTGCTCAGTGTATGCAGCTGTTTACTTTACGAATTAGGAACAATGGCTTCATGAAAGGGAGGATTAAAGATGGTGGTGTCATATAAATTAGAAGAAAAGCTCGTCGTTTCGCCTACCTCTGTTTGCTCTTCAGCTCTAGGTCAGCCGCAGTGGCCACGCTATGTCGCGTGTCGCTCGACGCCACCACCAAATGCACCACCGTCTCACACTCTGGGACCTGCTTTGCCTCAATGAACCTCACTATGCCCAGCTTGCACTGTCGCAACAAAATAAGCAAACTTAGGAGTTTAAACTGAGTGGGATTCATTTTTGTAAAAAAAAGTCTTAGCTGGTGAGAATAATTTACTCCAGCAGACAATAACTAAAACCATAACTGGACTTCCTGTCTGAGTGACCGTACCTGCTCGAGCTGCTCGGCATTCCACTGGGCTTCTCCAATCACCCTCTTTACAGCATAGACGCTCATCCCCGGAGGAGGCTGGGGGAGGCCCTGACTGCTCCCAGCCCCCGTCCCATCAGCTGATCCTCCCTGGGAGGAGGAGGGCGCAGGTCGAGTGGGAGATTCATTCAGCACAAACCTAGAAGTACCCATGAAAAAACCCTATTTAATCACAACGTTCCTATTTTAAAAAATCCATTTTTACCATCCTTAAGTATTGCTTTGTCTGTCATTGCCTGTTAAACTACTGAGTTCACAGAAGCAACTTAACCTACCTGTATTTTTAGTGTCATCCTGCTCCACATATTAAAAATACTTACATAGAAAACCTGCTAAAAGTTCCCTTTCCTATTGTCAATTTCAATATAAAGATTACTCAAGTTTATGGCACTTTTATTCAAAAAGGTAAAAGAAGCCACTGCAGAGAGGATGAAAAGCCACAAGTGGCCCCAGAACCGCAGGTTGCAGTCGAAAATATGTTTTTAGTAAATAACTAACTCAATCATTCGTCTTGGTCACATTTCAGTCAAACCGCACCAGCAGGAACTCACCCGTAAGGCATGAGCAAAACGTCTAACATGAACTCCAGCAGAAGGTGTATCGTCTTTGGCCTCTCAGATAGGTTGAATGAAGAAGCACCCTTGGACGGGTCTGCGGGGTACTTCATGTGGTAAAGAGTTGGGATCAGCAGGTGCATGAGGCTGAGAGCAGAAAGAGAGGATGGGAAACAAACGATGAGTTCCAATGTAAATACAGCAAAAAAATAACATTTAGCCTTACTATGCATGGATAATCTCTGACCACTGGTTAAAGATCCACTGATTGTTTTATCACACTTAAGCTCTTATGTCATTGAGCTGAAGCTGTTGGTGACAAATAATTAACCAACAGCTTCCAAAATGTCTCAAAATGGCTTCTCAATTTCCTGATGCGAGTCACAGGGAATAAAATAATTAGAGCATCAACGACTGCACTACTATCCATGTACTGAAAAATATATATTCTTTGAATGTTGTTTGGAATTTCTTGACAAGTTTTGCAAAATCTATATTGTGTACATTGATACTGTGATATTGATATATTTTCAGTATAACGTGCAGTCCCAACTGGTACACTACCAAGGGCTTCAAGGTTGTTTTCTCTGCCGTTGGGTGGTAAAAGATTTTGCTACTTGACCGACCGGCTGGTGCCAAAATAATTTCTGCCTGGTGCTTGAACATTCATTATCAAACGTCAATCTCTGTTGCACAATCGTGAGTTTCTTCTTGTCCACTTACAGTTTAATCCAGCTCTAATAAACCAGGGACCTTCCTCAACATATCTTGTTGCGAGCCTGAATTGCGTATGATTTGCCAAAGTGGCAATTGACCAATTTAGATCTAAATGCAGTTTTATAATTATGTATGTATTGTATAAATCAAAAAATAATACTCAGTAGACAAAAATTAACTGAATGCTCACAGCTCAGTACAAGCACAAGTTTTGTCCCCACATAGTCAGCATGCAGTTTTTTTCGTAAAGTGATAGTATGTCAACTCTTAAAAGGAACAGCAATTATTTTTTTTTATGACAGTCAGTGGGCATGAAGGAAAGCTCACCTGTCCTGTTGAGGCTGTGGCTTCCCTTCCATGGCAGTGAGGAGGGTCGGGGCCAGCTCACACTGTTTGCCCACCTCAAGGCGAGGGTAGCCCATTTTAATGTAGATGATTGTGAAATTCTGTGAACAAATATGCCTATCACATCTCTTCTCTCCGGTAACAAGCCAATATTTAAAATAAAATAAAAACATCAGGTAATACCAAAAGTCAAATTAACTGAGGATTGTTAGGATAAAAGCAATCAAGTTTTGCTCTGAAATATAAAGTTACAAACGCAGCAAAACACTGACCCAGACATTCACCTTTTTTAGTTGCCCAAGTACTGATTCTTAAAATGTGTGCTGAAGTGAAAACGAAACTGATGACCCGATCTCAAAATCATTAGAAACGTGGTTCTTCGTTGTAATTGAAGCCCTTACTGTAACAAAGGAAGCGGCAGCAGGGTCCTGGTACTGCACCAACAAAGTTTCCACAGGTAGCTGAATCTTTGGTCTGCTTTTTATCCTCTTGTTCAGGTGGACCAACAACTCCATCACCTAGCAGAGGAGACACAGGTTTCTGTGTGGTTTCATGTAATTAAAAAAAAAACAAAAAAAAAAAAAACTGTGGCATGAAAGGACATCGAAAAGAGCACCTCAGTTGAACAACGTTCCTGACGCCAGAACTATTAAAGAACTGGACCTCAGTTCTTCTTATCCCAACCATTCATAGGCTGACACCATAATGTATCTCACTTAGTGACAATATCATAGCACAAACACCTCATTTAGAGAGTTTGAATGGTTGTTTATTTCGTTTGTCTCTACATGGACTGTGATGGACTCGCAACCCATTCAGGGTGTCCCCCGCCTCTCCCACAGTGACCGCTGGAGACTGAACAGA
This sequence comes from Kryptolebias marmoratus, assembly GCF_001649575.2. Taxonomy (NCBI): domain Eukaryota; kingdom Metazoa; phylum Chordata; class Actinopteri; order Cyprinodontiformes; family Rivulidae; genus Kryptolebias; species Kryptolebias marmoratus. The sequence goes on from NC_051432.1 coordinate 7,023,083, forward strand.
GAAGGGGGTAAAGAAAATGGATGGATGGATGGATGGATGAATGAATGAATGATTGGCCCAGACATGCAAATAACGTAAAATATATGACATGTACATATGCTGACATGTGCAAGGAATGCCAAATTTTAGCAAAGTTCATTCACACCGTTCTTTATAATTAGTCAAGCTGCCTGAGCTCCTCTGTTAACGCTGTCATTTTTAATCAGCTGGTGTTTAAAACTAAAAGTTGTTTTGTTTCAGTTTATTTTTTATATTTGCTGATAACAAAGCACTTCAAATAGAAATATGAACTAATAATTTCTTGAGATCATTGTTTAAAAAAAAAAAAAAGAAAAAAAAAAGGGTATTCATTGCAATATCAAAGACTGGTCAAAAGAATTAATAAAGTAGGAAACAAAATCCACACAGTGTTTTCTCATATCAATGGTTAACATGTCCTTGAATTAAAAATCTCCATGCAAAATTTGTGACCAAATGCCAACTACCATGTGCCACTGGTCACTTACAGAAACAGCCGAAGTGACTGAAAACAGGTCAATAATGGCGGCGCTCACGGACAAGCCGATTGGGATCGAGAGGTCTCTCTGACGAATTTGATGTACTGATACGCATTTACACTCACATATGCTGAGTAAAGTATGCAGATAAAAGTGCTCCATTTATGCCGAGTGCATACCTGCATTTCAGATATATATATATATATATATATATAGAGAGAGAGAGAGAGAGGGAAATCTACTGGAGTGAACTCTTTCAGACTGCATCATTTGGTATAGTTCAGAATAACCTTATATGTAACCTAATAACTTACCCTAGCAATAAAATAACTTATGGCTGATTTCATAGTTTGCAATTAGTACCTTTAGATAGAAGTGAAATCACTTGACATTGGGGGTTGTGGCCTGTAGGAATAGCAATTTTTCCTAATTGTTCCAACTTTATTTTCCTGGATGAAATGTGGCAACCCCTAGGCTAATTGTAGGGGAAGGGTATATATATATATATATATATATATATATATATATATATATATATATATATATATATATATATATATGACACAGCTATATAGAGGACAGAGATAAGCGTCTCACTTTCTTTCTCACGCCCTCCTGGACGCTGGAGAGTTTCAGAAGAACTGGGGGCAAAAACTTGGAGATGATGTCCTGCAGCTGCTCATCAGTCTCTGCGTGGCCCAGGCGAAGGAACACACGCTCCAGTTGATCTGTCCAAAACACACGACACACCATCAGTCAGACCCACAGCAAGTGACATCAACATACAGGTGCTGGTCATAAAATTAGAATATCATGAAAAAGTAGATTGATTTCAGTAATTCCATTTAAAAAGTGAAACTTGTATATTATATTCATACATTACATACAAACTCATATATTTCAAATGTTTATTTTGTTTAATTT
>NC_051432.1:7025704-7054676 GCF_001649575.2 Kryptolebias marmoratus
TTGAGTTAATTAGCTGATTAGAGTGTGGTACCAGGTGCCATCAATTTTGAACCTTTTCACAAGATTCTAATTTTCTGATATGATGAATTTGAGATTTTCATTTGTTGTCATTTGTAATCATCAAAATTAAACGAAATAAACATTTGAAATATACGAGTTTGTATGTAATGTATGAATATAATATACAAGTTTCACTTTTTAAATGGAATTACTGAAATCAATCTACTTTTTCATGATATTCTAATTTTATGACCAGCACCTGTATTCTGCCATATACGTGGCTCAGCTGCTGGGGGACACACGGTGTACAGCAACCGTGTACGACCTTCAGCTCCGTGAAGACAAAGAATAAACCTACCAAGTTCATTCAGTCTCAGGTGCTGCATGTCGCTCCAGTTTGGCTGATGAGCTCAACCTTGTGTCTCCTCCTTGGCTTTAGCTCACCGAGCAGCTAACAGGACTGTTCACGCATTTAATTAAACCTGCACCGGTGCCTTTCCAGAACCGGTGACGCCACGTCGAACTAGCCCCACGTGTCCCGGGTGCCCACGTCGCGAATTTCCAATTGAAAGGTTTGGTGAATGTAAAGAAATGGGCAGCCAGCGGCGACAGTTTCATTTAGAGCATGACTGGGCAAACGGCCTCCTGACGTTAGCCTTCCAGCTAGCTGAGCAGCGGGGCTAAGCGCACCACCACCACCCCAGTTTTTAAACTAGTTACAGCTCCGTGGTCGCTCCGCTCACACCTCAGACGGCAGGGCGGGAGAAAAGCAATGCTGCGTTCGTGTCTGGTGAGACCACCGGCGTGGCGTTTAAGAAAAACACAGAAACAGTCGGCGACAGAGAAAGAAACTTACTGAGTTCATCCTGGGCAGCCATGTTTGCAGCGGGACATCAGCGACCCTCCCAGTTCACACGGCGTCACTGCAGCTCTCCGCTGCCACTCCTCAACCGAGTCAGTGATCCAAAAAAACAAACAAAAAAAAAAACAGCGAAATTTAATGAACCAAGTCAAAGAGTAAACCAGCTCACCCAGCCAATCAAATGTCCACCACGACACCTGACGTCTGAACTCCGAATGCAACTACAACCTGTAAATTAAAAGCACCATCATTGTCTTTCTGTCGAGTTTATTTTTTTATTTTACTCAAAGCCTCTACTATCAAAAACCCATTTCTGTCCCTTCACACACTAAAGAAAATGTGTCCAGAGCCACAAAAAAGTGATAGAGTTGTGATCATCAACTGGTGGCTCACGGGCCACTCCCGGCCTGCCGGAGTGATGGTGGGGGTCGTTTTAGCCCACTGGGGGTGGTGATCCCTGCGCTACAGGCTTGAAACAAGTGGTGCATTCCAGTAGTTCTGGGAAATGGAAATATCCAAATTCCTAGTCGTGAATTTTAACAGGAACGTCCCTTCCGAACTCAGAAATTGTCATTTTAGGGCGCATTCCTACCAGCCCTGTTTAGTCCGCTTTAATCGAACTCCAGTTCGTTTCCCTAGAAAGTCCGGTTTGTTTGGGGAGGTGTGAACATGCAATCAAACTCTAATGTGGACCAAAAAAGCGAAGTCTGGTCCGCCTAAAAACATCGGTCTCAGTTCAGTTGAAGTGAACTCTGGCGCGGTTTGAATGCATATGTGAACACAAGCGGACCAGAGACCGCTCCAAAAGCAGGAAGTGGACTATAGAGCAGGGCCTTCTGGGTAAATACAACCAAAACAAACACATGGTTCTACCACTAGCAGGAGAAATGGCTCGTGGTTCGTTTGGCACATGTACCACAGACAATACAGAAATCTTAAAATGGCAAAAAATTTGATGCCACTCCATTTTTCTTTACTTTTTCTAGAACAAGGAAGTTGCATTCAGTGTCTTCTTCAGAGGTTTTTGTGTCTTTTCCTTCAGTAGTTCTTGGTGCAGCGCCACCGCAGGCGAGGAGGGTATCAGGTTGCTCAAAGGTTTTGGCTCGATTGACTCAGTGCAGTGTGAATGAGAACCGCAGCAGCTGAAAATGGAACAAATGTTGCAGTTTTGGTCCCTAATCAAACCGAGTGTACCGGACTATCAGGTGTGAACACAGCCTAAGACCTGCCATAGCCCCCTGGTCCATTATACCCACCCTCACCGTCAAAGCAAATCCAAATAACAGAAATCTGCTTCTACTTTTTGCTTTTTAGTTTCTCTTTCTTACATGTTTATGTAGTGTACGCAGTAGTTGTTTGTGGTCATTTTGTACATTCCTAAAAGTGAAACAGAAACTGAAATAAAAAAAATATATCATACAGTTTTTATTAACAAAAACAACCAACCAAAAAACAATTGAAAGCCATACTGTTTTTTTGGTTTAAAACATTTTAAACATTTTCTCTGTCAGCGTAAAGATACTACAATACACAGGAGTGACCAGTGCATACTTTTGTTGCAGTTTTTAAATGTTAGTTTTGTGAGTACTTAATTGACTTAGCAGATAGATAGATAGATAGATAGATAGATAGATAGATAGATAGATAGATAGATAGATAGATAGATAGATAGATAGATAGATAGATAGATAAAAGTTTGATGAGTTACCACTTTTTTTTAGGTATTTACTTTGCATTTTGTGTGCACCGGAAATTATTTGTAGTTGTTTTAATTTGTTCACTTCACTAAAATTCATAGTAAGATAAAGGAGGTAGAGAGTTGGCAAATTTATTTTTAAAAACCCATCAAGATAAAAACACATTGAGGTTTATCTGAAAAGTTCTTTATCTCTGCCTGTACAGATCACCTGTTTCCCCCGCATGTGCGGCTGCATTTTTATGAACATCCACGGAGGCGTTTCAACTCTTGGGCTCTCCAGCTGATTCGCAGATCTCCAAGCATATGGATGGGTGTGCCGCACGGCGGCCATGACCACAGCTGACGCACAGATACTGTAGGACGCAGCCCCCTCTCGCAGGCACGAAGCAGCAGCGGCAGCTGTCATGTGAATCAGCTGGGTGAACAAGGAAGGAGATAAACAACAACACGATTCCGTCTTTTCAAATAAAAAGGTAATATTTTGCGAACCTGCGTGGAAAAGACGCGCGACATAGTGGAGGAACTAATGCATGGTGGGTAGGTTTGTATAAGCGTATTAGGAAGCGGGCTGCGTTTCGTGACTGCTGTGCACAAATCCCGAAGCTACAGCAGCTAACCATTAGCCGCTCCATAAACACATAAATTAGCACGCTGTAATGTGCCGGTCTCGCGCAGCTCGTCTTGTCCTTGTTCATTTGTTTGTTGCAAAACGTGCAAGCTATTTCTTAAACTATCAGAAGAGACCAAATGTATTTAACTAGGCGAAGTCTCGCGGAGATAAGCTGCGGGCCTGCGAGCAGCCACCTTGCGAGGGGGGCATTTAAACTCTATTCACTCGTGCAGTAACAAGTTAGCTCACGTAGCTAGATTAGTTATAAATGCTTTCCCTTTTCCGGCTGCTCCCACTAAACAGGCGAACCAGGTTGGAAGAGCTCAAATGAAGTTCAAGCTAAACGAGCCCACCGCTTAAATGGTAAGGAAGCCGAACTGGCAAGCAGCGCTGTTTGTTCAGCCATTACTCGGCATCATAACAGAACGTAGGCTAGCTGGCTAGCTTCCGCTGGTAGACAACAAAGCTGACCAGGACGCTAAAGCTAATATTACGAGTCAAAGTGCGCTTCAGCACAGATTTATCTTCGTCTGGACGTTAACCCGATTTGGTTCGGCTTCATAAAAGCTGAATTTGCCACAAAAAGATTATACAAGGGTCAAACATTTTCTGTTATCCTCAGACAAAAGAGTAAAACTTAAACTGTATGTGTTTTTATATTTCTTTTTGCATGTTTCTTTTTTTTTTCAAACTTCTCGGTGTGTAGCTTGTCTGTCGCGGAGTCGGGTTTGAGTGGACAGTAGCGTGGGTCTCAGTGGAGGCGAAAATAAAAGGCGATCGATATAAGGAAATGTTTTCAAGCCACACGGGTCGATGTGGTCCTTTGTGTGCGGGCACAGTAAAGTCAGAGTTGGGAGTGGGATGGGTGGATGGGACCAAAAAAAAAAAAAACCCTGGAAAGGGCATCAGCAGGTTGTAAAGAATCAAAACAACATTTGTTCAATCTCTACCGCCATCTAGTGGCGGTTTCATGAACCGACTGTCCCACAGGTTAAAGCCAAGGAAAACGTTAAAACAATCAGTAACAGTTAAACCAATATAAAGAGTAATAGTGTAACTCAGTCAAGGTGAGTGATGAGTGATAAAAGGTTAAATTATAGTAGATTAGCAGAAGTTAAACATTTAAATGATGATACATAAGTCCGAGAAAGCTGTTATTGTCACTAAGGATTTAACTTTGTCCAGGCTTAAATAGAAATGAGAAAATACCAAACACAAGGCATTAATCTAAACGTGAATCTGTCAGAAACTGGAACGGAACGACAACAACAACAATTAATGATATGCTGTCATGAAAATGGTATGGGATTGATATGGGTGTAAAATAACCAGAAAAAAATAAATAAATAAACAACATCCAAATTCCGCTTTTATCCACTTGTTTAGTTCCATGTAGACAGCAACAAAACCTTTTTTTTTAAAGAATGAATTATCACTCCTAGAAATAAAATTAATTAAATTATTTCTGAATAAAATTACTTTAGTAATGGTAATCAGAAGCAAACAAAAACAAAACCATGAATAAATAAATGCTAGTTTCTAATGTTTTTAGTCTAACGTTTAGTATGTTTTTATTGAAAAATACAAACATTGCTTTTAAGTCATTTAACAAAAAGCCTCATAAATAATTATATTATCTTTATTCATTTATGACTACATTTTTTATCTACTTGTAACAGTTAAAGATAATAAAATACTTTTTTAGCAATCATTTTAAAAGTTATTTTGATTTAGTAGATTTTCTCCATTTGGTGTTTCCCGGCACCCGACTTTAGAAACCATTCCTCCTTGGGGTTCACGAACGGAATCAGCCAAGTGAAGAATCTGAAATCAAAGATAGAAACCAGTTGATTTCAGGGTGTAAGTGAAACTTTCTGCCTTTTCCCCTCCAGGTTACAGCTGCTGAGGTGGCAGGATGGCGGGGGCAGAGGTGTACACCCCTGCAAACCCCACCTGCAAGATTATGACCTTCAGGCCCACGATGGACGAGTTTAAAGACTTCAACCAGTACCTGGTTTACATGGAGTCTCAGGGGGCACACCGCGCAGGGTTGGCCAAGGTAGGCTGTGATTCAGTCTCAACTTAGAGAACGTTTCAGCCATGATGCAGTTTGCTTCAGTGATGAATCAGAGCAATCATCACTTGTGCTAATTTTGAATTATTTTGGTTTTAGCTGAAAGAAAGGAAAGCTGAAATATTGCTGATTGGAGTTTTATTTCAGTCCAAAGCAACAAGTTCCCGTTTCATTTTCAATAATGAATCTTTACTTCTTTCTTTGCTCCTCAGGTCATCCCTCCTAAAGGCTGGAAGCCCCGTCGTACCTACGACGACATAGACGATTTGATGATCGACGCTCCCATTCAGCAGATGGTGGCCGGCCAATCAGGGCTCTTCACTCAGTACAACATCCAGAAGAAGCCACTCAGCGTTCAGGAGTTCAGGCGATTAGCCAACAGTGACATGTGAGCATTATGACACTTCTGGTCTTGTATTAAATCGAATTGTGTGGAGGGATAGTTCTCACGGTCTGACAAACGTCATCTTTGAAGCTTGTTTCATACAACAAAATGATCAGTTATTGGGCAAATTTAACTTAGATTACATAACACTCCCTTTAAATCAAACATTTGTAGAAATGCTGAGCAGCAGTGTGTTTTTACAATGTAAAATGTTACTATTTAAATATTTAAAAAAAAATCAAACTTCCTTGTGCAAGTTTGTAGATGCTCGTTTTTCCAAACTATATAGATTTTTTTTGTGTTTTGTCCTCACAGGTACTGTACACCTCGTTACCTGAATTATGAAGATCTGGAGAGGAAATACTGGAAGAATCTGACTTTTGTGTCTCCCATTTATGGTGCAGACGTCAGTGGCAGCCTCTATGATGAGGTAGGACGTTTGTTTTATCTCCGTGGCTCAGTTTCTCTTCCTTTATTTGTATAGATGTTAGTCATTCTCTGTGTGGTCAGCATTTGCTGTCAGGGTTCCTTTTTGTGAGTTAGTTTGTTCTTAAATTATATCTATAAAAAGCTGACATTATTGCACACAAGCCGCAGTTAGTTTTAGGCTGGAAACACAATGAGAACGCCGCGGCGTGGCGAGTCACTGGAAGGGCTGACGCCACTGAGGCATTTAGGACGCATCAAGCCGAGGCGCACTGTAACAACATGGATCAGGTTTAAAATTTTCGCTTAACAATTTTTCCTCTTTTTCACCAGAATAGTCTGTTAGCAAGATTATTTAAAAACTATTGAGCTAATGTTGGGGTTGTCACAAGAAGAAGTGGGTAAGTTTTCGTGGTGATCTGGATTGTACAATTATTATTATTTTGTTTAATGACCTTAGTGCCTCTGTGGAGGTTTGTGCTACAACTGAACAAGAGAAGAACGGTCAAAATAAAAAAAGCTTAGAGCTCCCAGATATCCAAGTGGGAGGAGTACACATAAAAATGTTTCTTTTCAGGAACAGGGGTGTTTGAAAATAGAACAGTGCTGCAGCATAGAGTGTAAAGGGTATTTTCTTTGTTATAAAGTTTTATAAAGTTGTTCTTGTAAAGGGGCTTGGCAGATTGTATATGTAGTTTAAAACTAACCCTATACAGCTGTGGCCTAATTTAAAGAGAGGCAAAGTGGCCGTATTTCCTCTCTTGGCTCTGCTTGCTTGTTCACTGTTTTCTAAAAAAACACTGTAGTTTGTTGCAACGGTCAAGCCCCCTGCTCATAATTTTCCAGGATGTGGAGGAATGGAACATCGGCCACCTGAACTCCATCCTGGATGTGATCGAGGAGGACTGTGGCGTTTCCATTCAGGGGGTCAACACTCCGTATCTCTACTTTGGGATGTGGAAGACCACCTTCTCCTGGCACACGGAGGATATGGACTTGTACAGCATCAACTACCTTCATTTTGGAGAGCCCAAGTCCTGGTGAGTGTGGGACAGTGTTTTCTGTACAGGGCCGAATGCATCAAGACATAAACAACAAGTACAAAGTTACATCAACTAGAGTAGAACTGATAACAAAATCTGGGATTTCTGTTTAATTAACTGTATTTGTTAATCCCAGGGGCATTACCTCTATTATATGCTAGAGAGTGCTCGTTGCTATGGATACCTTTTTATTTCTACAGCTCATTGCAATTAATCACAGCTCATTAGACTTACTGGAAGTCATATATCTGAGGGATATTTGACTGTATAGAATTAAATGTTAATGGTAATTTAGCTTTAACAACACAGGTTTCATATTAAACAGTAGTTTAAGAAATATAATTTAAACACAGCTGTGTAAGTTGAATGTTTCAGGATACTGCATCCACATGTTAGTGTCTTGTTAAGAGTAAATATATAAACTTGAGTTTGGAGCGGTCAGCTGTCTGCATTTGCAGATGCGGCTCTTCTATTCCAAAAAGAAAAAAAAAACAAAAAACACTTTCACACATTAATCAACAAACCTCTGTGTGCAATCACACCAGTAAAGCTGTTATGTTTGTGCCTGTCCAGATCGAATTTTGACACCTTCTTTGCCGTCCCCGTGCGTCTGTCGTTCAGCCTGCTGTGATTATGTGCTGATCATTTACGTTTTAAAGCCTGTAATAACAAAATTACCACATAGACGACCCTCATGAGAAGGGTTTATTTGTACCTGCGAAAGATTTATGGTGAGAGAATATACACGCAGTTGAACTTATGGTTTGTGGTGTGACATAACTGCAGACGTGCAGAAGAACAACAGAACCTGAACGTTTTACATACAGAGGGCCTAACGGTTGTCTTGCAGTGGGCCTTTTTTTTCCCCGGGACTAAGAATCCATCCTTAACGACCTCCGATCTTGACCAAAACCAAAGATTTTTTTTTTAAATTCTAAATGACTTGTGGTTTCATGTTTTATTCAACCTAAAAGTAAGGAGGAGGAATAGAACCTGTCAATTAGCAGAGTCCTAAATGCTTGTTGAAATAAATAAATAAAAAGATAGAAGGCAGCTGCAGGAATTGGCCTGCCTGTCCTTAGAGGAAGCATGTATGAGGATGTGTTATTCTCCCAGGGTCCAAGCAGGTGGTTTGATTTCTTTATCTTTGTCGTCTCTACAGCAGATCAAAGAAAACTGTATTTTAACTGAAGGCTAATGTTGAACCAACCATTAGTTGTGAAACCTGCAAAGCTGATGACTATTAGTTGTGTTCCTACGATTACCACTACAATTCTTTTGCTTATTCTCTACCTCAGTATGTCTTCAGACATGAAAGTTTGACATTTTTGGCAACAACTGGAGCGTTGCTGCCTATCAGTCTGGGACGAGATACAGACCATTTCCAAATAATTTGGAGTTCATCATTCTACGGCGAGAAAGAGTATTTAAAAGTGAACAGTCCTTTAGAACAGCTACCAATCATCTCAGGAGTGGACGTCCCAGCAAATTCACTCCAGGGTCAAATTGCAAAAAAACAAGATACCCATCTCAGAATCTACAGGCCTTTGAAACAAGCCATACTTATTTGGACTTTTTCTAATTGTACTGTCATGAACTTTAACCATTAATCTGATAACAAAGTGTTGGTAGGAGAAGGCCTCTTCTCTCTGTAAACCTAAATTGTGCTGCAAAGTTTCATCCAAATGAACCACAAACTTTCTAGTACAGCGTCCTTTAGACAGATGAGACCAAAGTAGAGCTGTTTGGCCATAAAGCACAGCTCCTTGTTTGGCGAAAAACCAAACAATATATCAGCACTAACATCTCAGGCCAGCTGTCGAGCACGGTGGTGGAGGGATGATAATTTGGACTTGTTTGGAGTCAAATGTGAGGTTCATTTATAAAGCTTGGCTGGTGCTGGGTCATCATGCAACAGGACAGTGATCCTAAACACAGTGGCAAATCTACAGAATAAAATCTGAATAAAATTAGGAAGTAAGTGTTGCAGTGGTTCTGTCAAAGTCCAGACCTCAGCTTGACTGAAATGGGACCTTAAGAGAGCTGTGCAGAAGCCAGTTCCTGCAAACCTCAATGAACTGAAGCAACATTGTAAAGCAGAGTGAGCCAGAGTTCCTTCACAACCACATGAGAAACTGATGAACCTACAGAAAACCACTACTTCAAGTTATTGTTGCTAAAGGTGGTTCTCAAGCTTTTGAATCCCGAGGTAAACTTAGTTTTTCCGCGCTCAGCGTTTCCATTTGGTTTTATTCTTGTTTAATAAATAATGACGTGGTGGAATCTAATGTGTGTTTTTGTTCATGTGAGATTAGACTTGAATAATTTTAGAACCTGATAAAGACCAGATCATTTTTATTCTGTCCTGATATGCAAAGCCCTAGAATTGAAAGTGGGTGAGCTATCTTTTTTCTTTTTCTTTTTCCCATGACTGTAGTACAATAATAAAGTCAGTCACAGAATGTGTGTTGCCTTGCCTGGAGGTTAGGAATGAAGTGAAGTAAAAGCAGAGGTAGAAAAATGCAGGTTGATCAAAACGGAGCACACTTTTTATTTCTTTGTCAGTGTGGCTTGCCCCATTTCCTTCTCCTGCCCCGGGGGTAGTTTTGCTCATTAGAGCAGCGAACCCTGCAACCCCCACAGGGATCAGTGTCACAGCCAGACAACGACACACACACACTCACAAAAAGCAGCCTCGTGTGCCAAGTACCCACACACGAGCGTATCCTTATCGTCTGCTGCACACACACACACACACACACACACACACACACACTGATGAGCTCCCTTTCATCCTGCTGCTTTTTCCAACATTTCATCTCAGGAGGGGAGCAGCTTAAAGACGCCCGTCTTCCTCAGCCTCCCCCCCAAACACGCTCCCTCCGACTCCCCGCTTCACCTCTGCCAGAGGTGGCGTCCCCCCCCCCCTCTCACCGAGTCTCTCAGTGGTGTGTTAAGCTGACAGGTGATATGATGATAGAAACGCCACAGACCTGAGGGCGGATGGAGCTCGTCGAATGGAATGCATCGTCAAACCTTGAGGGATTTCTGTCTCGCTCCCCGAGTTTCTTGCCGAGAACTTTAGGAATAGATTTTAAATTTAAATTGCATCAGCAGTGGTGCACATGAAGATGCAGAAATCCAACCCTTATGTACCTTTAATCTGAACTCGGTGGCAATCAGTGTTGGATTATTATGTCCCTTTTGTCTACATTTGGATATTTTACGGTAACATTTTAGGAAGTTTTACGTTTTTAATTGCCGCCGTCTGCTTCGAAACATAGTCGTCAGATTACAGCGTTTAGATTTGACAGGAAACTGATTGAATGATTTGATATTAACGGTGCAGCGTGTTGGAGGATGTTAATGTGCCCTCTCGCCAACATGCATTCATCCACCACTTGATGGCAGTCTTGAATTGTGTTCTCTTAAAGCTGAGGGAATTGCTAAAAGCAGAATTTCACAGACACAGTCAGGAATAACTCCGTCTCCATCTCCAACAGGTATGCCATCCCCCCGGAGCACGGGAAAAGACTGGAGCGTTTGGCAACAGGTAAAAGAATCACTGAAACTCATTGTATCTCCGGCTCCAATCAGCAGGGTTACTATAATTATAGAGGCATGCTGTCCGCAGAAAAGCAATGAAGGGACATTCGTGGTGGACGTTTCTGGCTCTGAACTTGACAGAAACTGTTCCTTTTAGAGGTGGTAACCTTTTTAAAGATCTATATTTTCTATTAAATGCAGACATTAGATCTAACCTTGAAATGCTGATGCTTTGTAAACTTGAGAACAACAAATATAAAATTAGTGCCAACAAAATAAAAGTGCATTTTCTTTTTTTATTTTTCATTTATTGGTAGAGGGTCTTACATCAGCAGTTACATTTATTCACCCATATGGAAACACTCAAATGAATCTAAAAACTAGCTAAATAAACATTTTTTGATAAAAGCAATTGGATCCTCTTGTTTTTGGTGTGATTGTGTAATCCAAAGTTGACAGTGATGTAACGATATATAAATTAGAGTTTGCACGATCCACTAGGAGATTTTGGGGATTGGAGTTGTTTTAAGATGGCGGCTGTCCACGTTAGTCCTGGTTCTGCTTGTATTAGCTGTTAGCTCAGCAGTCCAGCAGAATTAACTCTGTTTTTTTCAAACTAACGGCCTTAAAATGGTTAGCTACAACAGGTACACTATTAATTATAATGTTATTTCATAACTTTTCCAAAAAACCCGACTTTAAAAACTCTGTATAGCACCACATTTACAAACTGCATCGTTTAATTTCCAGTTTGAGTTTCAGTTTAGATCCTTTTTTTTTTTTTTTGTTAACATCGCCTTTTAAGATGACTTTTACTTCACGAGGTCAAAAAGAGTGTTGATGATGATGGATGTTGCTTTCATATTTTCATACAAGCCTCTAATGTTCATCTGTCAGCTATTTTTTTTTTTTTTTTTTACGTCTTGGTCCTTGAAAATGTTAATTCTGGCCGCTATTATCATCACTTGTCATCTTCCTGCCACTAATGAAGGACTTCCAGTAATGTGTTACATGTAACAAAGTTTTTAGGACTCGTTATTTCTCCCTGACAAACTCTGTGTGTGTTTCCCTCTCTCAGGTTTTTTCCCCAACAGCTTCAAGAGCTGTGAGGCTTTCCTTCGTCACAAGATGACTCTAATCTCCCCTTCCATCCTGAAGAAGTATGGCATTCCCTTTGATAAGGTACAATCTCAACTCAATCGATACGTATTTGGTTCTTTCAGCTCGTGCTTTACCTTCAAACGCTGTGAAAACCCATTTTTTGCTGAAGCTGAAACAAGTTGTTGTTTTCTGCAGAATTGTTTTAGTGTGTTTGCTTATTTATTGACCATGAAAATTGTTCTCACTTCAAACCACTCTCCGTCCCACCTCCTTGTGACTAAATTGTCAGATTACGCAAGAAGCTGGCGAGTTCATGATCACCTTCCCGTACGGTTACCATGCCGGGTTCAATCATGGGTTTAACTGTGCAGAGTCCACCAACTTTGCCACAGTCCGTTGGATAGACTATGGCAAAGTGGCCACGCAGGTAACATGTCACTTAATCCGATCTGAACAGAAGTTTATGAAAAGAAATCTAATTTAAATATGATGAATTCACTTTAGATTGTTTTCACCAAGCATCAGGACAACTTGATGTTTCTTGAGCTTTAAAAAAAATCAAAATCTTATGTTTAAACAAGCAAGCTCTGTTTTTTTTGTTTTCACTTTAAAATGATTTTCCATCTTTCTCTTCTCACCTTTAGTGCACTTGTAGCAAGGACATGGTGAAGATCTCCATGGAGCCTTTCGTGAAGCGTTTTCAGCCTGACCGCTACGCTAACTGGATGCTGGGCAAAGATTCAACACTTCTTGACCACACCGTTCCCACTCCCAGTACGACACCGGAGCTGCAGAGTTGGCTGCACAGGCGCCGTAAAACCAAGTCTACTAATAAAGGGTACTGTGTTCGACTTCAAGCGTTGTTTGTTTTTCCTGTTTCTAAAGCTGCGTTGGAATGGAGATAGACAGAAGCCCGGAGCCAAACTATATATGTGTGTGTGTGTGGTGGGAAAAATGCAGCATTTGGATATGAATCTTGTTCTAAAAATCTGACTGATGGCTTTTAATTTATGTGGCCTGAAATATTTGGATGTAAAAAATCTACTAAATCACAGTATTTTTCTTATCTTTATGGGTGTTTGAGTGTTTATCATCTGTCTTCTTTCACAGCAGTAGTCATTCTCGAATGCGCTCCAAGCGCCTCAGGACCACAGAGGAGCCGGTTGGCCTGGATGGCAGCCTGGCGTTGAACAGCGGTAAGAGGAAAGGCATGGGCGCTCACTCGGGGTCCAAGGTGCGCAGGTCTGGAGTGGGGAAAACTTGCAAAGAGGTGGAGAAAGGGAAGAAGAAGGAAGCCGAGTCCAAGCACAACCAGGATTCAAACATTTCTCAGCTTTCAGGTAGGGCTGTTTGATGAAACTTTACCTCAAAAACTGTGTGATCAGAACAGTTGCCTTTTAAAGTGTTTTTTTAATTAAAATTATTCTTGCAAAGATGTTTAAAAACCCTTACGGTTGTGCTTAATCTATTTTTTTCACCTCGACAGGTCCTTGCAGACAGATGTGTGTGGTAAAGGTAAATCGCGTCGAGAGCAAAAGTTTGGCGGGTTCTAATACGGATACTTCCTGTAACTCCAGCTCCCCTGCTTCTCCGGGGGAGAATGAGCTAAAGGTATCCATCACCGACTCTCAGGACCCATCAAGGTCCGAGGTCTCAGAAAGGACTCCTGAAGGACTCGGGCAAAGTCCTGAGGCTACTCAGGGACACCCGGGAATTAATGAGTCCAGGTGTTGCTCGTCAGTGCCACAAGTCCTCAACTCATCCTCCCACACAGACACTTCTCCTGAGACCAAAATGAACTTGTGTCCCCCTGAATCTGGGGCTCAGGTATCAAGTTCCTCATCTCACAGCCTGACTCTGGACACTGACAGCAGTAAACACACAGGTACCATGAATTACACTAACGATACTGTTAAAACAGAGGAAATGGACGTTGTTGTCAATCCTAATCATATGAATTCACACTCCACCACTGAAGCACTTTATGATCTCAAGAGTGAACCAGCAGAGGGGGATAGCTACACATCAAGCAGCTCCCTTTCTTCCTCACAGCAGAGTGGCAGTGTAGGAACTGGCAGCAATGAAGAAAGTCTTATACCTCCTCTTTTACAAAGGAATACAGGGGACATGCCACAACTCACACCAGAGCCGACTGACAGGGTTGGGATTTGTCCTTTACCGCCCGTTCTAACCCAAGAGATGCCCTCCCTCACGCCCGCTGATGACGAGCTCACTGATCTTCCAAAGTCTGCATCATGCAGTCACCAGATTGCACCTGTGCTTCAGAGAGAGACACCAACTGGATCTCCGTCCTCGCAGGAAGCCAAAGAGGAAGAGGCGGCTGTACAGCTGCCAGCAGAACCTGGTGCAGTGTTACATGCCAACCACTGGCGTTTAGATCTTCCAGTTAACCGCGACGAGGCAGTGGCTTCTTGTTCAGAAGGAAACACGGCTCATTTACCTGCCAGTGATTTGCACAAAATAAAGTCTGGTGGTGTCCATGAAACGCTAATATCATCTGCGGTTGTTTCTGAAAAGGATTGGACAAAGCCAGAAAATTTCACTTGTGGGCCAAATGACGCCTCCCCCAGCCAGCCAGTTCATAGAACTGCACCTCAGAGAGAGCCACAGCCCGATTTATCAGATCTGAATGAAGATAACTGCAAAGACGCAGCTCCAAGACTGCTATCTGGTCCCACAAACAACAGTCCCGCAACCCCTGACTCTCCATTATGTTCCCAAAACAACAGTCACACAGCTTTACAACTCAACCATCACACTACACACTCTTCTTGCAATTATCCTTTCCAGAGTCCATACACAGAGCCCAAACCCTTCTCCAGTAGCATCTGGAAGAACTTCAGTTCCCAGGGTCCTGCGGTTGTCATCCAGAGTCTGCACCCAGAGCTTCCTTCGGACTTCTCCCACGATCCTCTGCCCTACACCATGTGGACTGAACCTCAATGCAAACAGGTCACGGACCTGGAAGACCCAGCAAAAGACCTTCATAGGTCCGAGAACCAGGAAGAGGCAGGCGGAGCTCCCACCTGGGCCCAACTGGAGCCCACCTCTCTCCTGACGGTTGGTGCTATTGAACCTCTGGGACTTTGTGACGATTACGACTTGCAAAGAGACGAAGTAGATGAGGCCGAATCCCTGTCGCTTAGCAGGGAGCTTGGCAGCCAAAGAGAAGCGTCGCCTATTAGGACAGAAGGGAGCGAACGCGATGGGGAGTCCGATATGGAAGAAGAGGAATCCGATGGGGAACATATGGAACAACAAAGACATGCAAAGGGACAGAGCAGTAGCGACTCATCAGAAGAAGAAGAAGAAGAAGAGGAAGAAGATGACGCCAATAAGTATGAGTGCGACGAGTCGTGTCTTGAACCTGGGGAGGTTTGTGCCGTGAGTGTTATTTACACACAATTATGTCGTGCAGATTTCAGATCTTCACAGCAGCGCTGAGTGTTTGACCTGTTCAAACTTTCCCTGTCTGTGCCAGTACCCCACTCTGTCCGCCAAGAGGACCACTAAGAGCTGGCGTCACCCACTCAGGAAACCCACCGCAAGAGCTGTGCCCACCGCTGTCAAACAACAGGCCGCCAGTGACGAGGGTGGGCTCATTCTCACAAACACACCCAAACACACACGGCCCATTTAAAGTTATTGTTATGGTTTGGCTTTAGAAAGACACTCAAACGGTGATGCGTGCACGTACTGTTGCTCGTTTCAACAGAAACCCCTGGGACATTTCCTGTTGTGGTCTGTGTTGCATGGTGGGTGGAACCAAGCCAGAAACCATAATCCTTTTTAGCTCTTTTGGTTAAATTGCAGTGATCCAAAATATAGCCACCATAAAGTTACTACTTTTTTTTTATTTTTTTCTTTCTTCTTTTTTTAGTTGTTTAAATTTAGGAGCTGAAAATAACAGAGGTTTTATGTCAAAGAGAGCTTATTGAGCCAAAACGTACATATTTCATTGTCATAACACTTAAAACTTGGCTAACAGGTTCAGTATTGTAGTACAACAGTATCATTAAAATTTGTGCTTTCCCAGAGTAAATCAATCTACTTTGCGGTTTCGTTTCTCCCCTCCTTATTTTTCAAATTATATAAAAACCCCACCATCAACAGCAATATAATATTCTGACGTCAATACATGCGCAAACACATAAACATTTAATTCTCTGGCCTACCACAGTTCAATGCCTTAGTGATAAATGACCTATTTGTTTTTATGGTTTTAATAACCCTAAAGAGAGGGGACCTCTTTAGCAACTACTAATGCACATAATCCCAACCCGCAGTCACATTTATCATCCTCATGGCTGTGAACTTTATTTCTGAGTGAGAAATGACAATCAAATGACCATGGCCTGTTTTGTTTTTTTGTTTTTACTGAGGGAGCTCAATTGTTTTGAGCACTTTTGTGCAAAGACAGACATCTAATAAGCCCAGGACCCGACTGGTGCCAGTCAAGAAAACAAAAAGCATCTTATTGGAAATCCAGTCTCTCAGTTATTTAATTGTGCGCTCAGTTTTGTAATCGGTGCTGTTGGATTTGCAAACTGTGTGCGCAGCTTTGTAAACAGACTTCATCCTGCTGAAGAGCCAAAAAGAAAAGAGCATTTTGAGTTTCGTGGAGTTGAATGGATTCTTACTGCCGTGATCAGTAGCTTTTAAACAAAGGGTTGTTATAGCTCAAGCTTTCCTTCAATCTTGGAAAAGTAGATTTTAGGCTTCCAGCTCACTTTAATCAAGATAAGTCCAACTCTGAGCTAGACGATTGGCGTTGGTGTCTACGTGCAGCCGGCTGTGAGGTTGATCCTGAGGTTGTGACTTTCTGTTTGTTATAATTGTAGCGTTATCAAAATAACCTCCGTCCTCCCTGCTCCCCTGTTAATATAGAGAGTCTAATTAGAAGCTTAAGCATCTCTTCTTCTAAACTAACTCTTGCTGTATTGTCAGCTCCTGTTATCATTTTGATGACACTGCAGTCATTTTTTAAATTATTTTTATGAAGCTATTAAAATTTTGTTAATAAATTCACTAAACTTGTAGGGATTAGGCTTGACTAAGCCTCAAGTTTGCAAATGACTGGAGGGATTGGAAAAATTGTTGGTTTTTTTTTTTGTTGCATATTCAGAAAAAGGCTTAATTAACAAATAATCAGGCAGAGATTGGTGCTAGATTTATCACTTTAGTCACTGTCAAAGAAGAAAAAGTTTTTGTTTCAGCTCGCCAGCTTTTTAAAAATATCATATCTGATCATCAGATGTCTTATGGCTTAACAGTAAAATTATATATTCGAACATTGTG
Organism: Kryptolebias marmoratus; assembly: GCF_001649575.2. Classification (NCBI taxonomy): domain Eukaryota; kingdom Metazoa; phylum Chordata; class Actinopteri; order Cyprinodontiformes; family Rivulidae; genus Kryptolebias; species Kryptolebias marmoratus. The sequence goes on from NC_051432.1 coordinate 7,042,770, forward strand.
TTTTTGAGTGTCCTCACATGAGAAATTTAGGATGATTAAGGACCCTTGACATTAATGATGTCTACAAAACAACCATACACTGACAGTTTTTGTCTAACAGACCTTATTTTTTTGCTGTACAGTAAGAAATGGTATAATAGGTATAATGGTATGCCCAAGTCATGGTTTGGTTTGTTTGTTGTTACGAGGGTCACAGTGCAACAAGAAAAATAAACTGATGTCATACACACAATATTTCTCTCAAAAGCAGAAATGAGAAAACAAACAAACTACTCTTGCTAGTAGGTAGCAGGTTTCGCACAGCAAGGCAGGATTTGTCTTCACTTCATCTTCACTATAAACTATTATTATTATTTTTAATTGTGATACTGTTATTTTTTTACATCCAATTTGAACTGTAAATATTGGCTTATGTGTCATACAAAAACTCCAGAAATATCTCTCTCTCTAGGGTTTAGAAAATGACTCACCAAAACAAACGAACAAAAAACAAAAACAGGGTTTTCTTCAGTTAATTTGATCTGGACTTAATTCAAAATAAAAAGCAATACAGAACAGCCTATCTGGTCCTAATTGAAATGGCTAAATAAAATGTGAAACACTCAAAACTAGCTTCTCAGCTAGCTGATTGAAAATGATGCTTGCTATCAGAGATATTGAATAAATACACAAATGGCCTGCCATAACACGTTTCATAGCGCACACTACATGATGCAACTGCTTGCCATACCTGCACCTCTCATCTCCCTCTGTTGCTGCCGCGGCGGTTCATTCCACGCAGTTGATTCTTTTAACAAACAGGCTTTAAGCTTTAATCCCCTGCATTTTATTTTGAACCAGCCTTTCGTGCTGTGTTTGATGTAAAGTGTTTTATATAGCATATTGCTTTGCGTCTTTTCTGTTGTGGCAGTTGACAGAATGCGGTTTAATACAACATGTGCCCGCTTCTAGATGAGATCCACCCGTGACAGATGTATTTGTCTAATTCACGTAACCATTAACAATGTCTGTACGGTGATGGTTCAGCACCAATATATGTATCGTTACACCCCGAGAAGTGACCACTTCTTGCAATTCTATTTTACAGCCTCGATTAACAGGGACATAAATGTAGAAATTAAAATTTTTTGTCATTTTGTATTAGAACCTCCTGAAGCAAGCCTTGGGGAAGAGGAGGGGGAGGAACAGGAAGTGGAAGCGTGGGCGAAGCCCCTCGTCTACCTTTGGCAGAGCAGAAAGAGCTGCTTCACAGCAGAACGGGAGTACAACGCCCATGCAGCCACCGTGCAGCCATACTGTGCCATTTGCACGCTCTTCATGCCATATTATCAGGTAAATAAGACTTCAGCACAAAACTATCATTAGTGTCGCACCAAGAACAAAGGCCAGTAGCATTCTGGGTTAACACTGAAGTTGCTGCTGAATATGACTAAATTACTAAACCCACAGGTCACATGGTTTTCCCCAGGCCCTGTAATTTTCAGCTAACTCAAATGTCACCTAGAATGACAACTCTTATTTCAGTGGACCAGGGCAAACAATTTGTCTCCCACCTATCCTGTCAGTACCCCCACTCTGTTTATGCCTCCCCTGAAACATAAAAATGACTCTGTTTCTTTTTCCTGTAGGCTGATGACAGGGCCGAGGACAGTAAATGTGTCACAGCGAAGGACGCCTCCAAATCTTGGTCTCCAGCGGACGGCCCGACACCTCCCTGTGGAGGGTTAAGGAGGACCAAGCCCCTGATCCCAGAAATCTGCTTCTCTTTCCGAGAGCAGAACTGTCCCCCGACTCCGACGAACCCCCTGCTGCAGGAAGATGGCACCTCCCCTCTGCTCTACTGCCAGGGCTGCTGCCTGCAAGTCCACGCAAGTATGTATCCAATGCGAGCGTGTGTGGGACGGCGAGCAGCGATACGATCTGTGGCACAAACTGCTGTTTACACTCGCGGAACCTTTCGGGGTCGACCAACCGAACACTGTTTGTTTCCACATGTTGTTCTCGTCTCGTTGATGTCTTGGTTAGAGGGTCAGTGGGTTTATAGCCTGACTCACTCCGTCTCAATGTTCCACCTCTCGTCTGCCCCGACGTCTTTCTCTCTCTGCGGTTTGAAGTATTTTATTTCCTCCGTCAGACGAACAAGGGTGAATCCTCTGCCTTCACCACACGCAGTTCCTGTTCAAAAGCCCCAAGCCAGAAACAAGCCCACAAATATGTATACCTTTCTGCTTGACAATATGCAGATGCTGTGCAGTTGTTCGCAATTCTTCCCAATTTTACACTTAAACACTGCTAGGGCTTTTTAATGATCGTACGTTTTAAAGTCAGACTCCCAGTCCCCCATCCACAGCTTCAAAAAGTCAATGCATCTGTATAAATCCGAATCAATCACTAGAGTTGATCCCTTATAGAGTATTTAACTTTGCACGGTCCAGGGTGTGTGCATAAACAGCTGCACTGCATTTGTAATTACTTGGGTTTGTGCGAGTGTGTGGGAGCAGGAGATGAAGCGTATGTCATTTGACACTGGTGGAAAAAGCCACAAGTTTGGGTTTTCAGACACAAGAATGAGCCCGAGTTGATGTAGATCTCTCTCTGCGCTGTAATTTGAACTCTGGAAAGGAAACAGAGGTGGGCTTCGACTTTTACTCTTGGTTTTGTGATGGATTGTCGAGGAAAAGAACACGGACGTACACGCACATGTGGACTTTAAGAGCTTTGCACAAACAGAAGTTTCCCGCTTGCTTACAGGTCCAGAGCTTTCGTTGCTTGGATTCCAACCAGCTGCGAACTTTAAAACGGTTCACGTTTGTTAGGGCAATCAAATTTGGACCAGTTTGTTTATTATTTTTTCCCAGATCAGCGCTGTAAAAGTCAAATTATTCTTTGTGAAACACTTGGACTAGCTCGGCCACATCAAGAAAAACGGCTCTAAATTTAGCAAACGCAACACAGCCTTTTGTTCGAGGCGCATCTGAAAAGTAAACAATGTTCACTAGAAAGTAAACTCAAACAGAAGTTTCCAACGATGACAAATGCATTTACAGTAACTCTTTCTCATGTAATGTTTGTCTTTTTTTAATCTTGACCACCCAGTTGTCCCCGTCCACACACGCACACACACGCACAGAGCTACACAAACCACTGAGATCTCAATTTCCACTCAGTCTGCAATTCTCTGCATGTCTACATGGAAACTCACCACTTCAATGCCATCGAGAATCTGTGGAAACAATGTGGATGTGGCATTTTGTTCATTGCAGTAGACTTTCCTGTCGGGTCTGTTGTTTTCTTTTGCTCCGCTGACGACACGCAGATAGCTCCGACTGTAACGGCTGAGTGGCACGTGAGTAAAAGGGACTTTTTCTGCTGCCGATTCTCATCCCTCCCTCCCTCCTTTAGGTTGCTACGGTGTTGCTGCAGATGACATCAGCGAACAATGGTCGTGTGATCGCTGTTCGGAGGGAAGCTTTACAGCAGTAAGGCTGTTTGTTCCTTTTGTTTTGTTAAACTTTTGAAACTGTAATGTCATAGAAAAAGTCAGCTGTGGTCTACTGTTAGAAATTGGTGTTTTGGCAGTAGGAAAGGCATTGTTTTGACCCTCAGCTGAACTCTTGTTCCTAAGGAAGATCTCCACATTACCTCTGACGTTCTGACGACAAAAGTTACGCACCTAGACCAGTGGTGTCCAGCCCTGGTCCTGGAGCGCCACTATCCTGCATGTTTTAGATGTTTCTCTGCTTTGATGAGGGTCTGCTGTAGAGCAGGGAAAAAACTAAAACATGCAGGACAGTGGCCCTCCAGGACCAGGATTGGACACCACTGACCTAGACGAATGACGTGTTATTAATGAAATTAAAGTTCACACGGGGAAAGGTCATGTGGTTGAATTGCAGTGATTGTAATATCAGATCAAATAGATAACAGAGTTGGCATTACGGACACACGGCTGGTTCCATGTCAGTAGGGTGTGGCACCTCCCCGGGCCAGGATACAAGCAGAGCCAGGTGCTGTGGGTGGACAGACATCTTGTCGAAAAACTGGACCAAGGCGCTGTCTCAGGAGGAGAAAGACACACAGGATGTTACTGAAGTAGTACTTTACCATCAGGCTCTTTTAAATCACTATCAGAGGTGACCAGAAGTCATTTCCTATGGCTCCCTACACCACGATGTCAGAAGTAACACTTCTTGTCTTTCTACAACATTGGTAGGATTGGTCCTCACTCCTCCTTTTCCACCGTATGCACATATGATGGCTATCCTTGATAAAGCAGAACCTAAATTCATTGCCAAACATAATATGATGCCACTCATCATTAGTCCAGGCTTCCCAGTTATGGCACCGCTCCAAACACGGCTGTCTCTGCTCTGGTGTTAATGGAAGCCTACTCATGGGACAGACATCCTGCAGTCCAGCTGAAGAGAGATGTTTGGGCATGATGTGGGATGGCATAGGGTCTCAGAAAAAAGTCAATACCTGAGTCCAGATGGCAGGCCCAGGTGCCATGGGGTTCTGTAGTGCTTGGCACACAATACAACAGAACTTTCTTGGTGTGGCCCTTCATACATTTATGTGTGCTGTCATCTACCTTATGGTTCCAACATCAGGCCTCTGTGACACCTGTACACCCCACATGCTGGGCAGTTTCATGAAACAATCGCTTGTCCTCATGCAAACCCACATTGTGTCCCCTATCAAAACTCTCATCAAGCCCTGGTATTGCTGTGTAATGCAGGTACAAGGTGTCCTCTGTGTCTGGTGACCCTCGCTCACCGACTGTGACTGAGTAATGGATGCTCCAACAACAACCTGATAAAACCACTGCACCAGTTGCAATGACACTTCTACCCTGTGGCACCTTCATGCAAATCAAATCATTTACACGTTCATTACTGATCTGCATGTGTACCAAATTTCAGCCAAATGGAAGTAGTCCTTCTGGGTGTTTTAGTTTTTTCAGTGAGTAATAAGGAGGTTTTTATGAATGTTTGTGTGAACGGATCACCGAAAAACGCTTTGCAAAGCTCTTATCAGTTATGGTCGACTTCTAAATATGATTTTTACTTTACTGTGTGAACACTGTATACCTTTAAGTGAGGAGGTAAGCACGCTGGAACAGATTTGACCTAAAACATTTCAGCTGTGTCTGTATTATAACTCGTCTTTAGAAATTAAAGAACTCACACATAGCCTCTAACACATATGACACAGCACCATGAAAAATGCATTTGTTAATTTCAGGTGTGTTCGGTGCAGATAACTCACAGAGCTCCTCTTGTTTTCTCAGGAATGCTGTCTCTGTAACCTCAGAGGTGGAGCTCTGAAGAAAACCCAAAACAACAAGTGAGACTGTCTTTTTGTTCAGTGATTTCATTTCCGCCCCCCCTACATATTTATCCCTAATCTCCAGAGCTCTGTCCGTGGATCTTAATCATTGTAATGTATTAATTTGTGTGTGTGTGTGTGCGCAGATGGGCCCACGTAATGTGTGCTGTGGCGTTGCCGGAGGCGAGATTTAGCGATGAAGCCAAGAGGAGTCCTATTGACACCAGCAGGATCCCCATGCAGAGATACAAACTGGTGAGCGCACACACACACTCTCACACACATGCACACACACACACACACTCACACTCAGTCCTTAAGGACTGGCCTGGTCTAATTAATGAAGTGTTCACAATCCTAATTAACAATGTGAGATGAACATGCCCGCAATCAAAGCTGGATAATTAACTACTGGGAGTGGAGGGGGGGGGCTTTGTGTAAGTAGGGCCTATTTTTTTGTCCTAGTGTTTTTTCTGTCTATATGTAGGTGTGTGTCTGCCCCCCCCCCTGTGTGTATGAACATGTATTTTGTGTGTGTTTGCTTAATGAGAGCGGCTGGAGTGTGTCTCAGCAGACCTGACATGTTGGTGCTAAAGTTAGCTCTGTGCTGCAGGCGCTGTGATAGCTCAGCAAAAAAGCAAGGTGTTCGAGAAGCACCTCCCAACACAAGACGGGAAAACAGAAATGCGACGCTGCTCCTCAGCTGGCAGCAGCCATTCTATTGGTTCAGGACTTTTAATAGGAGACTATCCCTTTAAGAGGCTTATCCAAATGTTGTGTGAGGTATATTACTGCTCTGACATTGATTGGGACACCAAGTTTGAGCACACAGTGACATTTCCCACGGAGTGTTCACAAGGATACGGTTCTGGTCTTCTCACACCACATTGAAATTAGGCTCATTTGGGTTTGAAAACACGAACCGCAGAAAGTAATATTTCACATCCACGAGCCAAAATCTGAACAGGATAAACATTGTCGTCCAATCTGGAAAGGGCAGGATGCTCAGAAAAGCCTCGGACACAGGCATCTCGGTGGCCAACATGTCGGGACTCCCCTGGTTTCAGGAGCCACACTCGCTGCCAGATTTCACTCTCCAAAGCAGAAGAGTTAAAAGCCAATTCTTAGGGGAAAAAAGTGCTGTCTCTACCGTTTACGTTTCTTTTAAATAAAAAAATCACACGGGCACTTTTTCAATTTTATTGAATAATAAACCAGATGGTGTTTTTTTGAAGCTGCACCTCCTAAAAAAAAAACCAAAAAAAAAACTTACATATTGTGTAACGGAAAAACAATTACGACTGATTTTGGCTTGATAAAATTATTCAGTCCGTTTAGCTTTGTCCACTTTCTTTGTGTGTGTGTGTGTGTGTGTCTTCCTCGAGCATCGGGTTTTGAAGTTTGCTTTGGACCCGTTGCCACTCCGGCAGCCCCAGTACATTCATAATTCACCACCACACAACACACGCGCACGTACGCATTCATAATTTACTGTGGGAATGTTCTTAACGCATGGCTAAACACAGGCACCCAGATACCCTCAGCGGAAGGCACAAGCATGGGGAAAAAGTTTTTTTTGTTTTTTTTTAGCTCAAACACCCTTTAAAACATAAAACTATGTAGATTTTTGACATTTTATTGTGATGTACATAGGTTCCCCCCATTATATGTATGTAAATGCTAACATACTAGCATTCCTTGAAGGAATTTTCATTGCCAACCTGCTTTCATGTCAGAATTTTAAACTAAGATGATCTTATAATAAGAAATGACAGCTTATTTTGGGTTTGCGAGGATTGCTTTGCTGTTGTTTCCATATTGAGTCGGGTTGACTCGTAATTAATCAGTTGTAGATGTAGAGCCAACAACTACTTCCTGAAAGCTTCAATAAAACCTGTTAAGTGTTTCCTGAGATATTTTCCTAACGGCGCAGACAGACGAGCTCAGACGCGGGCAGAAAACCTCATCGCCTCTCACCTGTGGACGATAAACACATCAACAAGGGGATTTTTCACATCCACTCGGTGTATTAGGCTGCCAGTCAGGATCCCCGTCAGGCCGACTTTATTTGATGGATTGGACAGGGGGATCACTTCGTCACCACAGTGCCGTCCATAATGCAGGAGGTACGAGGACGGACTTCATGAAATGTAGGTCAAGTTAGTCATCAAGGAAGCTCCGACTTAAAAGTCCCTGAGTTGAAAAGTGAAGCCGCTGGAGAGCAAGAGAGGCTTCATTAATGGGAAAGGAGAGAGATAAAGTTAGAATTTACATTATCCAGTTTCTGTTATGCAGCCACATGTCCTCCTGGTTTATCTTTCAAGGGAAAAAAAAACGGAGGAAGTGTCTTCAAACATCTCCTGATAGTTGACTGATATTTAAATTAAGCAGGTTTAGCTGATAGATGTTGACATGAAACCAGCTCTGCTGTAGAGCCTAAATTTAATTAATGCTGTCTTGATGAACTAATTAGATCGGTTACTGACTTTTTTTTTTTCTTTCAAAGGAATGAACAGAGGGGCATTTATTTCAGAGGCTGAACTGATAACAGAGAGTTGAGGAAAAAAGTTTTCTTTTTATTATCATCCCCCTCTGGGACCATCAGCATTTCTTGTACTATTGCAGTGGACGTTTCCGTATCTCCATATTCCCTCACACACCAGATAGGCCTGTTCGCATTATGATGTAGTTATAGAGCAGTTTGCAAGTTATTACACCCCTGCATGAAAATGTATATTTACATATCAGTGAAATCCCATTTGCCTCTGAGAAACATCTTCCGAGGATTTTTTTTTTTTTAAAAGAGAAGAAAAGCGTGCGTATGACTTTCCAGGGATTTATGTTAATGAATAAATTACTTTACCACACCGCGAGAGGGAAGACGGGGCAGGTAAGTGAAGTGAAAAACGGAGCACAGATGGCTGTTTTAGGGAAATGGGAGTGAGATGGGAGGCTCGTGAATGGGGTGAAAGAGGATGAGCGAACATATAGGGTTCTAACAAGAGGATGTCGTTATCTTTTTTTTTAATATATTTTCCACCTTAAGAAGAGGAGAAGTGGGAGTGAGGGACATGCCACAGTTGGAGAAAATTGACTTGATGGACCGTTTGGTGCAGAAAGCCTCTGAATAGCCGTAAAAATGCAGTCGTGTGTTTGTGCATGGATGGGCTTGTGTGAGTAATGTGCGTGTGCAGCTTTGCTCATGGATACCCCACAGCAGGCGCATGGCAGCACCGGTTTACTGAGGAAAACCTTTAAATCATCTGATTTGTCTCGTGTAAGTGATTCCTTCTATTGAACCAGGGCAAGAATTTGTCTGTTAACTCTTCCACCTGGAGTTTCCATCTGTTAATGTTATTCCCTCACATTCATAATTTGTTTACTCGGCCAGCTCCAATAACAGGGCTTTTTGAGAATGCACCATTTAGACACAATGGTCTTAAATCAGATTAAATGTTCATGACACCACTGAGCAATGACTCAGTTTGTGGTCTTTTGTTTGGCAATGTAAAAAATAATTTGGATAGTTAAAATATTTTTCTGTGGAAAGGTTAGGAACAATGAATATCTCACCTGTTGTAGGTGGCTCTTTGAGTGGCCTCAGCTTGGTGAAATAGGTTAATTCCGACTGGACTGACAAGCTATTGGCTAGTCTGACCGAAACCCCGCTTCAATCTCAAAAACGTTGTAGAGTGCCAGGCCACATGCTGTTTTAGAAACCTTTACACTGCTGTATGCTCTACAGTAATCCAGACAGAAATATTGCTACAAAACCCCAATGCAGAAGACTGGAACTATCACTTCAATGCTTTTTCGTCAACTCTTTAGCATTACAATAAAGGCACCTTTAGTTTAATGCAGTGTTTAAGAAAGAGACAATATGACAGGTTACTTTGTGAGTTTTTAGGTTTTTTTAATTTCTTTATTGAACTAAATGTAATATCCTGTATCTGTTGTGAGTGCATTTAAACAGGAAGACTAACTACAGCTGTGTCCACATCGTCGAGGTTATTTCATGCTCTGCCGGCCTACACTCTCCTTACTTGTAGTGAAAACTGACTGAAACGCTGGTCTAATCGGGGACGCTGCTTTTCTGCATGTGCAGGACGAGAGCTCGCATTAGCTTCGATATTGAGTCATTCTTTGCTTTTTTTTTTTTTTTTTTAATATGCTGCGAGGAGAAAAGCCGTTCACGGCCAAACATCAAAACTAAAAAAGATGCTTTGATTCTGCTGCTTTGACATGTGTGTGCGTGTGTGTGTGTGTGTGTGGTGTTCATATTCCAATCATTTTTCCCTTAGGATGCACATAATTATCAAAACCTCACGCTGCCGCTTCTTACGTGAACAACATTTCTGGGCGACTTTCCAGAAAATTCTTATTCTTTTAATTTACTTTTTCATTTTCACACCACTTGCTGAAAAGCAGAAAATATATATTTTTTTTTAATCACTCAGTTTTACTGTTTTAATTGGCGGTCATGATTGTAAAACTTGTACTTGTTGCTTAAAATGGACCACATTCAGTAAGGACACAGGCAGATTATAACGCTGGTTCGAGCTTTTCCTTTGACTTTTGATCGTTAACAAAAACGTGTAATTGGCACATTGGCTCATGTTTTCCTTGTATCTGCGGCGTTTAGGACTTCCCAGCTTCAGTGAGCTCAGGCCCCCCAGCAGTTTGGTTTCTGACCGCTTGGTCTCGTCTGTCTGCGTTTTCCAGAAATGCATCTACTGCCGTAGCCGCTGTGCGGGGAAGCGGCAGGCGGGGGCTTGTATCCAGTGCTCATGCGGCCGGTGTCCCACCTCCTTCCACGTGACCTGTGCCCACGCTGCCGGGGTTACCGTGGAGCCGGACGATTGGCCGTATGTCGTGTCAGTCACCTGCCATAGACACCAGTCACGGAGTTCATCAGCTGTAAGTTGTAGGACCAGGGGTTAACCTCATCTGATGTGATCCAGGTTGTGTTCAGTAAGAGTTATCTGATCCATGAGTCAGCAGTCTTAGTAGTTAACAGGCTACTGCTTTGTGCCACTCGAATTAAGTGCAGTAAATGGTGAATGAATGGCTTAAAAGTCATCTCTGAGAAAGCGTTGCACCTGTTGAATCAACATCAAAGCTGAAGCTCTGGTGTAAAGACAACATGAAGTGATGGTTTTATACTAAAGTTCCTATTTTGTTAACCTGCACCATCTATAAAAATAACTAACCTGAGGATCATTTTCTCAAAGATTTGAGGCAAAGGTGCTTTAATAAAAAGTAACATAGAGGTTTCACTGAAAAACTTTAGGTTTCAGGAAATGATACTAAAATATATGCTTCGTAAAATGAGCTGAATACAAAATCAGATGAACAGCAGCTGTCATAATGCGTTTTACTTGTGTGTTAAACAATATTCTGGGCCAAAATGCTGAAGTAGTGAGTGGAAAATTAATGCTAATTAATGATTCAGTTGCTTTTGGAACAATCTTTTGCTCACTCTTTTTTTGGTTTCAGTTCTTTGTGGTTTTTGTTTATACACAGCTTTCTTAAGGTCTTTCAGTTGGGTTAAGCTCTGGATTTACACCTGGATGTTTTTCTTTTTCAGACCCTGTTCTAGGTATGCTGCTGCGTTTGCTGTCACTGTTCTGCTCCAGTAACACGTTTCAGCATTCAGACAGACAGCCTCACACTTTGCTCTATAACGTTTAGGTACACAGGGGTTTTTTGCGTCGACTCTGTGCCCAGGGGCCTGTACTACGAAGCAGGATTAGTGGCTTATCGAGACAACTTTAGAACAGTTTGCACATCAAGTTAATACACTTGAAACTTTCAAATGCTCCAATGAAAATCAAAGCCACTGGTATGAAACAGGGAATTTCCTCCTTTTTCAGTCTCTTCCTAATAATGTTAATATTTGCCTTTCACTGAGAAGCATCTTTATCAGAGATACCTGCTGCTTTCGTGGTCTAAAACAGAAGCTGATCTTTCTAAAGTTTGTTACCATAAACTGAAGTTCACTGAAGTTAACTATTTTGTTAACTACCCCTGAACTACAGAAGATTTCTTTACTGGTTATTCGTGAGGAACCAGAGCATCTGTGTTCAAAGGTGCTCAGATTGTGTCAACGCAGTCATGTCCTCACTGATCTTAAAAGAATGTTTTAAAGATTGATTAAATTTATGGGTCAACTTAAACGTGTTTATTAGCAAAAAATGAACTTATTTACAATAAGCCGACTTACCAGACTGAATCATTTTTATCTGCGACCCTCATTTAGTCCAAAAGCGTTGAAACACCTCCACGTCTTGTAGATTACTCAAACACAGTGTTACATATGAGCTGTACAGGTGCTGGTCATAAAATTAGAATATCATGAAAAAGTAGATTGATTTCAGTAATTCCATTTAAAAAGTGAAACTTATATATTATATTTATACATTACATACAAATTCATATATTTCAAATGTTTATTTCGTTTAATTTTGATGATTACAAATGACAACAAATGAAAATCTCAAATTCATCATATCAGAAAATTAGAATATTACTGAAGACCAATAAAAACAAAGGATTTATAGAAATGTTGGCCAACTGAAA
>NC_051432.1:7055889-7075816 GCF_001649575.2 Kryptolebias marmoratus
GAGTTTGTATGTAATGTATGAATATAATATACAAGTTTCACTTTTTAAATGGAATTACTGAAATCAATCTACTTTTTCATGATATTCTAATTTTATGACCAGCACCTGTATGTGGTTCAGCTTACTTTTTAAAATTGTCCCGTCACAGACTTTTTACGACCTTTTCTTTTTTTTCTTAGAATCTGAGATGGAGCTTTTTTTTTTTTTTTTTGGTAAATCCTCTGTTTTTTGTTCTTATCTAACCTGAAGGTTAATTTGCTGGAACATCTTATCGAAAAGACATCGCTGATGTCTTTTGTTTTTAGCAGACATTTAACACACATCTGACTGATCCAGAGCAGCAAAGCGACAACCCCCCACCCTGCTCTTATAGAAGCACTCAGACCTGCTAATTCATCCTTAATCATTTTATTTGATTAGCAGCACCACAGGGCTGCTGACCTTTTATGAGTCTTAGAAATACAGCAAGGGTGAGTTAGTTTTCTTTATCCTGCTGTGTAATTTGACTCAGGCTTTGTGTGTGTTGTTTACCTGAAGCTGTAGACCTTTTAAAGCCAAGTAGATTTTCTGTATTTTATTTGTTTATTTATTTTTTTCTGTAATGTCCAAATGAGTAAAACTTCTGAATTGCAAGTGGTGAACCTGAGGCAAAATGGTCGCCTAACGCAGGATAACATCGGAAAGTTGATATTGTCAAAGATTTATTTTTTTATTCCAACCCTGCTAAAACCGATAAAACAACTGCATAAATTAACCATGCGTCTCCTAAACAATAAATCCAAATCTACTTTCTCATTTTGTACTGTAAATTACTTGGAGTACGAGGAGCTGTTTTTGCTAGAATTTATTAAAAACAAATACAACAAATTAAACTTGTACTTGCTAAAAGCTGTGTTTATAATACACAGATTAAAAAGCTGTGGAAGTGTTTTGGTGTAATGGGCAAAAATAAGTAATTATGACCATGTTTTGCTTGAACTGTACACAGTTTTATTGAAACAACTAGTTTATTAAAGGAATAAATTCAAATTTTAGCTGAATCAAGTATTGGTTTGACCACTGTCACAACATTAATGCTATATATATATATATATATATATATATATATATATATATATATATAAAATAACATCCAGAGCTGAATATATTTGGAGAAAGTTGAATTTAAAAATGTTTCACTTGGTTAGAAAAAACTCTCTTGGAGGCTGTTTGTCATCTTTTGTAAAAGAAAAGAGAGCAGTAGTTCCATGATTTCTACAGAGGCTGTGAAGGAACCACTCTCTCATTCAGCTCCTGTCATTTACAGGCTTTAGCGTCCAGCAGAAACTTTATTCGGACTGCACTCACTCCGCTTTCCTACCTCAGCCTAATTGCTGCTCTCTGCTTCCCGTCTGCACCAGAACCAGCGAGCGTGCCAGGCTTCCATCTCCCTGGGCCAGACGGTGATCTGCAAACACAAGAACCTGCGCTACTACAGCTCCAAAGTCACGCAGATCACCTCCCAGACGTTCTACGAGGTCATGTTTGACGACGGCTCCTTCTCTAATGACACCTACCCCGAGGATATTGTGGTAAGGACAGGTTTAATTAGACATACACACTCCAGGGGTCAGCTCACACTTGTACGAGGTCACATTAAATAGATGAACTTCCTGCTTCCTTTTTTTTTTTTTACAGCAGTCAAATTATTTTCTCTTTCATTAGAAACCTTTTTGCTGTCAGCATGAAATAATGTTGAAAACTTAAAGCCTTTGTTTTGTTTTAAGACCAGTGTTGAAGTACACAGGTTGAGCATAGTTTTTCTACTGTAATGGAAGTAGTATTTCTTTGACACTTTAAAAAAAGAAATTAACCTCTGTGTGTGGGTCTGGTGTGGTAGAAAACCTTGCACCGTTTTACGGCACGTCACAACGACCACAGGCATGAAAACCATTCGGGGCTGCGGCTCCTTAAACAATCTGTGTGAGAAATGTAAACAGTGTTTCTGCATTCCTCACTATTTAAAGCTCCTATATGGTGTATATTATCCATATACAGAGTGGGTGGGGAGGGGGGAGTCATGGACACAATAGTAAAGGGAAAAATCTTTCAATAGTATGAGTCTGTCTGTGGCAGTTCTTTGTAATGCTCGATTTGTTTTTTCTCCTTGTATGAAGCATACATCAATGCTTTAAAGACATTCCAAAACATTTAAACCACAGTGAAGGCTTGTAAACAATTCCCTGACATGTCTTTAGTATCTATAACTGCAGAGAAACAAATATCTAATGTATATCTATGTTTACATATTTTAGATCATTTATTTTTCTTCTGAGGAATGTATCTGTTAAAAATGAAGAGCATGAAATAACCTCCTCATACCAAGAGGGGGTTTGATTTCTGGAGTCAGCATATGTGCGTACACCCCCTTGTCTGCCCCCTCCAGCTCACACAGCACCCGACCCTGACTCTTCTCCCCATTGGTGGTGGGCCTCGTGAAGGTGGCTTTTTGTTTTGTTTTTTTTGACCCAGGAGTTGAGGTTCAAGGTGGCAGGCCAGAGCAATGGTTACAGCTGTCGCCTCACAATAAGAAGGTTTCAGGTTCAAACCTGGCCGGTGCCTTTCTATCTGAAGGTTATGTTCTCCCTGTGCAGACGAGGGTTCTCTCCGGATACTCTGGTTTCCTCCCACAGACCAAACACATGCACGTTCGATGAACTGGTGACTCTAAATTGTTACCAGGTGAGATGGAGAGCATGAAGGGTTGTCTTTTTCATCTCCGTGTGCTCCTGTGATGGACTGACGACTTGTTCAAGGTGTCCCCCGCCTCTCACCTATTGACTGTTGACGATGGGAACCAGCTCACCGTGACCTTGCACGAAAAAGCAGGTGAATAGATGAGCCGAGGCGCCTGCCGAGGAGCTCCTCCATCAGGCCTGGCTCCAAGATGGTGCCCTGGCTTCTCTATTCTGGACAAGGTTGCCTGTTTACTGCAGTTCTTCTTTATCAAGGTCTTCAATTTGCTCTCAATTTCTCTCCTCATCTGAGGCCAAATTGCAATGGGAGACCCAACACCCCAGGATCATTGGGGCGCTCGCGTTTGTCCACCATGTTAAGGTGTCAGTTCTACAGGGGAAGCCTTCCACCTTGTTCTGTTTGGGAGGGAATAAGTAGAATGCTCTCTTTTTGAAGTTCAAACATCTGGGAGTTTGGTTCACGACTGATGGTGGAGCTGGAGATAGATTGACGGATTGGGGGCTTTGTCTGTAGTAATGATGGCTATGCTCTTCATGTCGTGGTAAAGGAGCTGAGCTCCTGATGTACGTCTACATTCCAACCCTCACCTATGATCATGAGATATAAATCCTGACTGAAAGAAGATATCAGCAGCTGAAATAAGCTTCTTTCATAGCGCGACTGGGCTCAGCCTGATAAATGGTGAGGAGTTTGTCATCCGGGGAGAGCTCGGAGTAGAGCCGCTGCTCCTCCGCATTGAGAGGATTCAGCTGAGGTGGTTCCAACATCTGATTAAGACGCCTCCCTTCGGAGGCTTTCCAGGCACATCCCACTGAGAGGAGACCCCCCCCAGGGCAGACCTAAATCAAGCTGGGAGGACTCAGGAATATTTTGGATTGTGCTTTAATATTAATTGGATAGAGGAAACCACCGGTGCTGTGTAAAACTATTGCACATCTGTCTGCTCAATAGCCATAGATTTGCTATATTTCTAAATGGTTTTAGTTGAACAAGTTGACTTAAAAACAAATTGTCGGTTGCAAACCTTATTGATCTGTATAAGTAGCTTTAACACGATGAAGAGTTCTCTGATGGTTGTATTTGGTTCTTCTCCATCGTAGAGATTTATTTGTCACTGGAAATAAACGAAGAAAGGTTGCACGCGGTTAAATGTCCCGATTCCCTACAAGAAAACCTGTTTTCAGCTCACTCTGGTCATTTGGTAAATGATAAGCAATAATCCTGAAACTAAAGGGCTCTTTTCTCCATTTGCAGAGCAGAGATTGTGTGAACCTGGGTCCACCAGAGGTCGGGGAAGTTGTTCAAGTAAAATGGCCCGACGGCCTCTTCTACGGTGCTAAATACCTGGGATCTAACGTTTCTTACATGTACCAGGTACTGTACCAGTAAAACGCTCCACCGTGCGGGCTGTTTTTTTCTGTTTTTGTGTGTGTAGGGGGTTAAGAGGGGCTGTATAGGTTTCATTCAGGTTGTTGAGGAATAACAAGCTTTCAGAAGCTGTGTTCGGTCAGACTTGTTGAGTGTTTGTGACTCCTCTGACGCTGTTAAAGTCCCCCCCCCCCGGTCTGTTTGTTGAGACGCAGAATAAGAAGTGATGTTGAAAGGAGGAGGGGGGGGAGAGAAAAACTGATATTGGAAGTGAAAGGTGTACAAACCCACAGTGAAAGAAAATAGGTCGAGGAAAGAAACGGAGAGAGCAGGAGGAGGAGGAGGTGACAATCTGCATTATTCAAACTCCCTAAATTATTCACTTAGCGGAGAGTCTCTGGGCTCCCACTTAAAGCTTTATTTAGTTCAGCTGGGTGTCAAGCATTAGTTATGCACAAATGCCTGTGAGACGCACACTCTGAGCAGAACATGGGTCAGATTGAATTTTTTTTTTTTTTTTTTTAAAGGGCTGAACAAGAGTTTTCCATTGTCAAGGTGTGTTCAAGTACGACCCTGTTTCAGCCACTGGCGTCATTTCGGAGAGCTGCATTTCCTGAACAGGAAACTTCATGGTCAAAATAACTCGGAACCTGAATTTAAAATGTTCACAGGGCAGAAGGGAGGTTTTGTGGTTTGTTTAGGAATTATAAAACGAGATGTACAATAATAATAGCTTTTATTTTTAAAAAACCCAATCTTTTAAAGAAGGAAGTTCTGTGGAAAAACTCTAAACATCTTACCTGTTGTAGATAGCTAATGGAACTACCTCAGTTTGGAGAAATAGTTTAATTCTGACCAAACTGACGAGCTAACAGACAGTCAGAGACGAGACCAAAGTTGATTTCTGCTTTTTATTTTTTATAATGACTTTAAATTCAAATTTTGCTGTTCAGGCAAACGCTATTCATTACCCACTGTTGTTTGTTCTGTCATGTTAGCACAATATGTCAGTTTTACAGATATTGAGCTAAAATTTGGTGTGGTAGGAGCTGAGAGTCATCCTCAACATATCCTCCCAGAGCTGACACATAACGTCACTTACGAGTTTTTGACCACAGCGGCTATAACTCCGTCTTTAGCTGCCCATTAGCACGACGACCCGATCAGAAATAACTTGTTTTTCCAAACTGAGGTCATTCAGAGTTATCTACAACAGGTACGATATTAATTGATTAGAAAGTTTTCACAGAACTCCACTTCAGAAACTATGAAGTAATCCTTTGGGGAAAGGGTTCGATGCAGATTATATTTACCTGTAAATGACACAGAGCTATTTTAGATTAGATCAGGATACATTTTTTTAATCTTCCCTGATTTCTGCTGGCCTGGTTGGTAACACCTTTAGAGAAGGTTCAGTCTGAAGCTACATAAAGGTTATCGACATCTACCCTTCAAGTGCACACATGTAATCTGTATCTTAGAAATAAAACCTAAATATTTATATTTCTCAGGTGGAGTTTGAAGATGGATCTCAGGTTCTGGCTAAAAGGGAAGACGTCTACACCTTAGATGAAGATCTCCCTAAAAAGGTGAAGCGTAGACTTGTAAGTATTAGTGGGGAACTGGAAGCCTGAGTTGGAGCTTCTCAGTCATCACTTCTCTTTGCACTCACCAGAGTTTCCTCCCGTCTCGTTTTGCAGTCGACGGCCTCCAGCATGCGTTTCGAGGATGCCTTCTTCACCACGCAGGGGGAGAGGAAAAGACAGAGGACTCCGAACTCCCGCTTTCAGAATGACTATGTGGCCCTGCCGGGCCTCCGTACAACTGCCAAAAGCACATGGGAGCAGCGCGGCCAGAAGGAGAAATGAAATGGCGGAGAACGATCAAAGACTAACAAATGCACTGAAGTAACAGTGGATGTCGAGGAGAGGCGTTTGTTTTGTGCTTGAGTGTAAGTGTTTTTGGGATCTGCTTCCATCTCAGCATCAATGGGTCACACAGCTTCCTTGCGTAAAAGGTCCGAAGTGACGATTGGGCGGTTTTGGTTTGGGTGAGCGGTTGTACCACCGGTGATGAGTGAGTGGACGGTGTGCCAGGCTGGACTCGTATAAAGCAGGTGGAATAAAAAATAAAAAAGAAGAAGAGGGCGCTGCTGCCTCATCCGTCAGGGAAAACGAACAAGACTTAGAGTAGTCACATAACCCTTTTGGAAATGACTTATAATTTCTTTGTACATGGAGGAAAAAAAAAAAAAATCAATGTGAATTTTTTTTTCTAAATAGCTCATTTATGTTAGATTTTCTTTGGTTTTGATTTCAGTTTTCTGCTCGTAATATTTTCCTGTTTTCTGTCCCCCCCCCCGCATGTTAAACACTGTCTCCTCATTGCTTCTGCTGGCCTCAGACCAGCTACACTACAAAGGCTTCCTATCTGTGTGGGGTTTTAATCGCAACGAGAAACATTTATAAACTCTGTCGTTTGACATCAGGAACTATTTTAAAAGGGGGGGGTGATCACGTTAATGACTTCCTTGGGGTGAGCGCTCGGACAGGAAGCCGTCCCTCTTCTGTAGGATCAGTTTACGTGAAATGCTACTGTCGCCCTGTTGAATGAAAACCCAGTGTTGAAATTATTTAAAATTTGTATTTATTTTTGCCTTGCTATAGTTAAAAAAAAAACTATTGCTAACTGCTGTAAGAAAGGAAAAAAGAAAAAAAAAAAACAATAAAAAAAAAAAATTACAAGTTTATTTTTTAATTGAGTCGTCCGTCAAGTCGAATTCAGTCGGTAAGAAATAAATCGATAATTTTAGGAATTGTGAAAAACAGTTGTGATTTTTTTAAATTTAATTTTATTTGATTTGATTTTTGCAAAGTTTGAAAAATGTCTGAAATCCGCCCCAAACATTGGGAGAATAATAGGATTTGAAACATGGTTTAACTGTGTGGATGCTGATTTCCTGTTGTTCACTCAGGATGCGCGCTGCATTTTCACCCAAAATGATATTTTTCTAGTTATTAAAGTATTTCCTGAAATTATTTTACAGCTGATTCTCTGAGAGACTGCTCCCGTCTACTTTCACTTCTTAAACGGTGGATTTAGTTGATGCCGTGACCTTTTAGGGTGAAACGTAACTGCAGGACAGATTTTGTGATGTGTTATGGTCGAGTTAAACATCTTTTAGTCCGTAGACAATAAACTGTGAACTGGTTGCTTGAACTGCGGGTATGTTCCTGAATTAGGCTGCATCAATCTGAATGTTACGAGGAGCAAACAGGTCCCAGGACACATCCGGCTGATTTCCAGAACAAAAAGTAAAAACTTAAACTTTATGTTAAGCGACTTTCGCCAGACTTCCTTTTTTACGGCCTGTGAGCTGTGATGAGTCTGCAGGATCTTGAAACCAAAGTATCCCCCCCCCCAAAAAAAAAAAATTTATATAGCATGGCATCTTTTCTGTATTTTCAGGGTCAGGACCAGGATCGTATATGAAACCATTTAAATGTTGGGGAACATTTGGGGTCGTGCTATGCAGGGCTAAGCAGATGAACATATCTTCCTATCGTTTGAGCTACAGCTCTAGAGGAACAAGTTGAGACATTCATTTTGAATTGGGCTTCCGCAGAAAGGCTTTGAACAGTTATCTGACATACTGCTTTTTGAATGGTCTCGGGTTGCTTAAATGGAGTTCATTTTGACAGGATTAACAAGCTAACGGCTAGTCTGAACACGACCAGGATTATTATTGTTTTAAAGTAATCTGAATCTCCACTAGCAGGAATAGCCCGTCTCTGCTGGAATAACTACATAATGTGAAACTGCCGTAAGTGGAAAGGTTTAAATAATAAAAACAGAGTTGTTTTAGGGCAGTAGAGGTCCACTTGGACTAGCCGTTATCAGCTTGTCAGTGAAGTGCGAGCGCGGCCACTTACTGCCGTCCGAAACACAGCGGTGGGAACGTGTTTCAGTTGGGAGGAGCTGTGAACGTGTATGACTCTAAGCACCCATAGAAACAATATAACACCGGGTATATGCACACTAGCAGCGTATGCTGTCTTATGGTAATTTAGAAGTTAAAAAATAAGTTGTACAATTTGGACAGAAAATATCTAAAAAAATCATGCAATCATGACCTAAAGCTAATCTGCCCACGTTTTAGTTTAAGTAGTTAAATTTTGAACACAGATGAACAATACCAGTGCTGGTGTAAAGGCTAGAATTACAGAACTCAAACATAAGAAAACATTATTGGAACTTTAACTTATGCTGCACTAATAAAATCTGTTTATATTAAATTTTTTCACAATATTTTTTAAAACTTTGTAGATAAGCCTTTTCCCATGGGCCTACTCGGGTCAACCTGGTGCGAGTTCACAGACTTCTCATTGAGTGATCTTTTCTGCTTCCAGCTTGGTTCTTAGGACCCATCAGACTGAGGTTTTAGTCGAG
This sequence comes from Kryptolebias marmoratus, assembly GCF_001649575.2. Classification (NCBI taxonomy): domain Eukaryota; kingdom Metazoa; phylum Chordata; class Actinopteri; order Cyprinodontiformes; family Rivulidae; genus Kryptolebias; species Kryptolebias marmoratus. The sequence goes on from NC_051432.1 coordinate 7,064,443, forward strand.
CACTGAATGTACATCATCAGCTTTAAGTTTTAGAGTTAAAGATGACCACCACAGCTACTGAAAAATAGCAAACAAAAGGGGCTGCTTTTGTCGTCTATAGAGATGTCGAACGAAAGATTGGGGAAGTAGTAGCTGAAAGTCATCCCCTACTGAGCATTAACCGATCACATGAGATTACGCATCATGTTATTTTTAGGGTTTCACCAAAATGGCTAGAACTCCATCAGTTCTTAACATAGGATGATATTACAGGAACGGTGGCGGGCGATGTGCATTCCTTCAAGAAATGCCAGGCCTTTAATCGATATGGCTCAGCTGCCTAATGCAGGACATCTCCTCTGAAAATCTCCGAAAATGAATAAATCATCTGAGACGAAAAGCAGCAGAGCACGCATCAGTTCTTCGTCGTCCGGAGACCTTCTGCTGCGATTCCTGCAGCGAAAAAAGGCAAACACGAGCGGGCATCTCCACTCCCAGCCCGAGTCCGTTTCCTAATGTGGATTTAACAAGACTAAACGGTTAGCAGGGCAAAGAAGCCCTGTGAGGCTGGAATGCTCATTACGACGTCCCCGCATAACGACTATAAAAACCTGCTGGATGGAAGAGAAGGAGAGAACCGAGGGGATGACAGAAATATTGTTGCTTTTCTTAGCATCTTCTAATTAGTGGCGGAGAAAACGGTCCAAATGTTCCTAGATGATGGCACAAATCTGTGCAGCGGACATGTGGCTTCAGAAAAAAGTGATGCTTGCATTTTTCATAGTTGGGTTTTGTGAAAATGTTATGACCAATGAACGTCTTACCTGTTGTATATAGCTCTTTGAACAATGAGTACTCATTTTGGATCCATCTAGTGTCATGAAATCTCTCAAACAGCCCACTCTGCGTGTTGTAACATAAGCATTAATTAGTTGCTGCTCTAAGGCATCTTTTTAATTTCATCGCATGAGTGACTCATCTTGTCGCCACATTATAAAACTTATTTCTAAGCCAAAAAAAAAAAAAAAAAAGGATTTCTTAGAAGAGTGGAACGTGAGATTGACAGACGGATCGGTGCAGCTTCCGTAGTATTACGTACTCTGTTTGTGGATGGAGGAGCTTCCTGGGAGTTCTGAGCGGAGTGTCTCATGGACTATGAAAGGTATGTGTGAAAATGAACGGCTCGCAATCACGTGACTGCGATCCGACTTCTTGACTTCTTCTTAGAGCAGAGGTGTAAAACTCCAGGCCTCGAGGGCCGCAGTCCTGGGAGTTTTAGGTTTTTCTGCTCCAACACACCTGATTCAAACGGTTTAATCTCCTTCGCACCAAATCATCAGGTTCTCCAGGAGCACGGCAACAAGTCATCCATTTAAACCAAGTGTTTTAAAGCAAGATCACATCTAAAACATGCAGAACAGCGCCCCCCAAAGAATGGAGTTCGACACCTGTGTCTTAGAGTATGACAGAACCTTTAGAAATAAGGTGAGAAGTTCAGTTATCCGGGAAGGACTCGGAGTAGACCCGCTGCTCCTCCACATCGAGAGGAGCCAGTTGAGGTGGTTCGAGTATCTGGATGCCTCCCTAGGGAGGTGTTCCGGGCTTGACCAACTGAAAGGAGAACCCATGGAAGACCCAGGACATGCAAGACTATGTCTCTTGGTTGGCCTTGGAACGCCTTGGAATCTTCCTGGAAGAGATGTCTGGGCTTCCCTGCTCAAGCTGCTGCCCCCTGACCTTGTTCGCTTCATGTTCAATGACATCAGCGCTGTTTTTTTCCTTTCTGTGTAGCTCAGTTAAATGAGCTGCAAACAAGGTTACAGTCTTGAAACTTGCTGCACGAGTGACGCTGCAAAAATGTCAGAAGTGATTTAAGACGCACAAGATGGAGATAAAGCCGCACAGATGGCTAAAACACGCCAAGACCACATTTGGTACACTATAAAATCTAACAGGCTGTTTCAGCTGAAACAGTACATGTGTAAATACGGTAAAGAAATCATTTGATGTATGGGGCTCTGTGAAAAGGTTACGTCTTACCTGTTGTAGCCAGATCTTTGGACAACCTCTGTCTGGGTAAATAAAGATTAATTCCGACAGGATCGACGAGCTAGTTAGAGTGAGGACTAAAATAAGCTGTTTGGCATTGGCAGAGAGGATTTGGATGCATCCCACATACTCAACTCTGCTGCTCAACCCACAAATGGATTTTCCCAACAAATGTGGCACCGTTTAAGGGGGGGTAAACAGGATTTCCAATGATCTAAGATTCATTGCAAAGAAGCATTGTAACAACAAAGAATTATTGAAGCAAACAAAAATATATCAGTAAGTAATTTTATTAAATAATAGCCTTTAGTCTACCAATTGGGATGTCCGATTAACCCATATTTTATTCACAATGGGACAGTAAATATATCAAATGTTGGACCTAAGAAATTGTATATCATTTTTGGAAAACATAATAGAATATACAATTTTATGGCAGCAACACATCTTAAAAAAGTTGAGACGGGACCATGTTCCTCTCCTCTTTGGCATTTGTGGTTTTCAAAAAGAATTAATTCTTCTCACAACAGAACAGTTTCCCACTTTGCTTCAGTCCATTTTAAATGAGCTTTGGTCCAGAGAAGACATTATCCTTTTTTGCATGATAGAGCTTTACCCAGAATTTGTGCATGGCGAACTGTGTTTACAATGATCTAATCAGACCTGTTTTTAATACTGTGGCCCCTGAGGGCCTGAAGATCACAGCATCCAATGTTGACTCTCAGCCTTGTCCTTTGAGCTCAGAGATTTCTCCAGATTCTCAAAATCTTTTGATAACATGAACTGTGGATGGTGGGCTAGTCAAAATATTCACAATTTTCTGTTAAGGAACATTATTCTGAAATTGCTCCAATATTTTTAGACAGTTTTTTTTAAAGACTGGTGAACCTCTGCCCATCTTTACTAATGAGAGATTCGGCGTCTCTAAAATGCTCTTTTTATACCCACTCCTCTTACTCACCTGTTGTGTCTCCAGCTTATTTGTGCCACACACTTATACAGCCCTTTGTTGTCCCTGTCCCAACTTTGTCGAGTAGTTTTTCGGCCATAAAATCCCAAGTTACTTGATTTTTTTCCAAGAAAATGATAAATTTCGCTTGATTTGTTTCCTGTGTTCCATTGTGAATGAGGTTTGCAAATCATTGCATTCTGTTTTTATTTACATGTTAAACAGGGCCTCGACTTTTTAAAAAATTGACTTTACAGGTAAAATCTACCTGCCGAACAATAAATCCGTGTACAAGCTCGACAAAAACTCAAGTTATGCACATCTCACGGCTGAAGTGCATTTCATATGAGGTTAAACATTTCCATAACAATGAGGAAAGAGAACTTTATAAGTTTAATTTATTAGTCTAAGTGCTATTAACTCCAGACTCTTGTAGCAGAGCTGTACTCGAAGCAGACACGTAAATTACTTAATTACTTAAAGTGCAGTTATGTGCTGGTTTGGTGAGAATGATTATAGTACTTGGTAGTTTTATCACAGTAGTTGTAGCCCGTCAGGTGGGTGTTTTGTCGCTGCTAATGCTTGACCAGAGATGGTGGGAGGCTCATTACAGCGTACTCTTTCCCCCTGTTTTCACAATAATTATAATATGTTTATTTAAATGTTCTTGGACTGATGACAACATACAACACGCACAAGATGGTAATGTCTGGCTTTGACATGCAAACAGAACAGTGAACTGGAGGAGCACCTAGCAAGATGGCAGCTACTAATCTAACTCCGTGCCGTCATTAGCCATGACATCATGCATTTTTTATTGCCATTTGTTATAATCTGTTAACAAACTTTAACTCTAGGGTCCATTTAGACCCGTCCTCCAGCTCTGCCCCTTTTCAAACAAGCGTTCATGTCCTAAATCAGTATCTTCTGGAGTTGGTTGCTGATCAGAAAAAGAGGGCGGCAGCACTTATTTCACTTGAGTTTATTTGTAACAAATGAAACGTGTCGATAAAGAACAGAAATCCATACAGACCTGCCTTTTTCTTTTGTATTTTTTTTTTTATCTTCTTCTTCAGTTTTGTAATGTAAGAAAATAAAAAGCACTTGTTGACTCAGATCGGAAAACAAAATGAAAACAGTTTACATGTACAGACCAATTGGAGGTAAATGATCCAAGTTAACACACTGTATTTTCTTCTTTTTTTTTATACAATTTATAAACTCCAGTTTAATCCATCTACATGACACATTAGGAGGAAGGGGAGGGGCGGTAAAAGAGAACACGTTTTTTAGTGAAAACTTCTTGTTCGTGGGGACGACGAAATCCACGACGTGGTGTATTGCACTCACTGCTGTGCCGTAAAACTGTGATTTCAGGTGCATCCTTTTCTTATATCACTCTGTATATCTGTTAAACCTCTCTTCGCTTTTTGCCTTTACATTTAAATCGTACTTATTTATCCGTTGTACATACGCGTTTTCGCTTAACTCTCTGTGTTCTGTGTTATTTACATATACACAACCATGTGAGCGTTACAAGATCCATCTTTAAGAGTTCAAGTAAGTCTCCTTTTTTGTTGTTGTCATTGTTGTGGGGGTTGGGGGCTCTTACACATATAAGTATTAGTGCATAGTACATAGAGAGAAAGTGCAAGTCTTCCCATGACCGCTGTGACCAAAGGGGGAATCTCAAAAGTGGTACCATGCATACAAAAAATAAAATAAAATCAAAAAATGACGACAGGGTTACTGTAAGAGTGTGGAAAACTGTTGACCGTCTCAAGCGTTAACGGAGATATATATATATTTATATATATATTTAGATATAAAAAAAAAAAATCACATGACTACATCTGTTCTGTGTTGTTAGCACCGGAACTTCTCTTTGCCGTCGCTGGAAAACAGACAGGAAACCACGGGACGCAGACGAGGCCTCGGGTGGGTTACATGATCTGATTTTCTTTTTCCTCCCTCCTCTGTTGCTCGAAACTAACAAAGCGAGCCGCTGTCGTTCAGCTCGATAAGGATTTCTGCATAACCGAGTGAGCGTCTGAGCCAGCTCAAAACTCCATGGCAGGCGAACCGCCGTCTCTGCGTGACGAGTTAAAACACAACACTCGTGTAAGAAACGATGGGGGAAAAGGCTCAGACTTTTCTGTCCAGAAAACAAAAAAATACAAACCAAGATCAAGACCATCCGGCTGGATGGCTTTTTTTTTTTCATTTTCCTTTTTTTTGTTTTATGTAACATAATACACCTGGTTAAAAGAGATATGATGACACAGCTTGGGGTTCGAAATAAAACACAGAGCCTCCTTCTGTTGGAAAAATTCACAGCCGAAAGAAAAAAAACAAAACCCAAAGAAACAACGATAACAACACAAAAAAATACTTTCACTTATCATAACCGACCAAAATCAGACATTCAGATCCCACGAGCATACACAAAATACGCACAAAAAAACCCCTTTTAAACGTAACTTTATCAAAATAGGCGTGTAATATAAGGCACTAGAAATCTAAAATCAAAAGACTTAATAGATGCTGTTCGAAATATGACTTCGGTCGCTCCTTTGCTTGCCGCGGACCCCCCCCAGGAGGGTGACGCCAACAACTGCTGGAGTTGTGACCTGGTGAAATAGGTCAGAGGTCACTCCTCTTGTCTGGACATGCTGAATGGTGGCAATAAACTGAACCAAGAAAAAAAAAAAAAAGTCTTAACATTATCATCATCATCATCAACAACCTCATCATGGCATATAACTGCAGTTAGTGACTCGACACAAAAATATATAACACATCTACTTATTGCACACTGAATCGGACAGAGAGAAGAGTCTACGGTGAGCATTCCAGTGAGAAATTTGTCCCCTCCACCCCAAAGTCCCACCCCCGTTTCTACACCCCCTGCTTGAGAAGTCTTGGTGAAGCTTATTTTGACACATAAATAGTTGTGTGTTGATTCCCCCGCACCCCCCAGTGCACACTCTCTGCACTTGTGTTTCAACTGGCTTCCTGTGAGAAACTCTGCAGAACGACTTGGTGGGACGACCGGACCCTCTCCCCCTCCCCCTCCCCCCCACAGGTGGGCTCCGTCATCATTAAAAGAAGAGGGTGGAGAACACATGAATGACACTCAAAGGTGGCAGAGCTGCGAACGCTGTCCGCACCAGACTTGATTGTAGGTTAAAAAAACAAACAAAAACAAAATGGCTACAGCTCGTTAGATTACACAGGAATCGAAAAAAAAAAAAAACAGAAAAAAAAAAAGACAACCTTTGCTTCTCTGGTCTGTGGGGACAAAACTCGTGAAAAAGAAACCCAACAGAATGTGCGCCGAGGGGGAATATAATATAATATACCCAGGTTTTAAAAAACAATATAGTCATATATCTTTCTAAAAAACTAAATTCATGTTTTACTTTGTGGTATGCATTTGAAACGTTTCCCTTCTTTTAAACGGTTCTTATTACTGTGTGGTAGAAATGTTCTCTTCTTATTCACAGGAAACAAAAGTCTGTTTCGGAAAGGATTCAAATAAAAACTTGGTGCTTTCATTTTATTATTATACTTTTTTTTTTTAAATATAAGTGAGTTCTTTGTCTTTTTAATACTGTGTGCTCTGTGTTTTCAGTCTCCTACAGGTAAATCTCTGGTGCTCCTTCAGTCTGTGAGGCCTTCGTTAGATGGATTTGTGGATTTCCACTCGTCGGTCCTTGTGATGGAAAAAAAAACCCCAAAAAACAAACCAAAAACAAAAAGATCCAAATTTTTCCTGTGACTGATAAAAAAAAAAAAATACCGTAGCTTGGTCCTTTGTTTAGTTTGGTGATGCTACACTGGTGGTGGACGAGGTGAGAGTTCCACACCTAAACAACACAAAGCATTGTGGGTGCTCACAGAAGCACTGGAACCAAAAAATAAAAAACAAACAAACTGACCAAAAAACAAACAAAAAAAAACCCAATCCATATTTGATCAAGTATTCTGTTTGGGAGCAGTGGTAGAAGTTGCTGCTTCAGACTGACCCAGGGGTGTGTGTTTGTGTTTTGGGCTGAAGGGGTGGAAGGAGACACCCCCTTGTCAAAGCAGGATGCTATGGCTCAGTTAGAAGTGCTGTTTCTGGGTGCGGGACGGGACGAGCCGGCGGGGCCTCCCCCCTCCCTCCCTCTCTCTCTCTCTCTCTCCCTCCCCTTCGCTCTCTGCATGTGGTGGCAACATCTTTACAGGCACGTTCCAGCCGGGGCGCATTTATTCAGGTTGTGTGTGACACTACAAAAAAAGGGGGGGGGGAGCGCTTGGCCCGAACGTGGCGTGATAGACGGCAACTGGCTTTATGTTGCATAGTGATCGAAGCTTCCCAAGTACTCCAGACTGGCCCGGTAGCAGAACTGGTACTGGTCCTGGAGGGGGAGCGAAGGAACACTGAGTCAGTGACAGGAAGGAAAAAGTCATGACAATGCTAAAAAAAAAAAAAAAACTGTAGAAACTGCATTTTTTTTGAATGCTGAGTGATGAATGTTGTTAGAGCTACAAGTGGCAAAAGTCTAAAGTGAGCAATGCACTCACTGTATTTCTATGTGGAAAATATTTGTTTATAAATTAAAATATCTCCAAAAGTACCAACGCTACAAAAGCCAAAAGTCACTGCAGCCGTCTGTTGAATGAACTGAATATCTCCATACACTATATGAACGGCTGAAATAGCAACAAAGTATGGAGTAACGGTTTGCGAACAAAACGCTGAATCAGCTTTCACCCAACAGTCAGGAGGCTTGCCTCTGTCTGAACGGTGGCAGGTCTCTGAGTGCGCAGCATCTTCACCGTCTGGAAGATGTCCACCACTCCCTCGTACCTCATCCTCTCCAGGACGATACTGAGGGTGATGAACACACCCGTCCTCCCCACTCCAGCACTGTTTTTTGGGAAAAACAAACAAAACAGAAAAAATGATTTAGCAGTCGTGTGTAGGAACTATAGCAGCTGCTGCGCACCAGTCCCATTTAAACTTAGGTTCACTCTTTTGCAGGTTTTCTAGAGAAAAATCAGAAACAGTTACTGGTAATTATTTATCAGCCAGTGAGGTGGATATATTCCTGTATTGCACTATAACAGCAGATGAGCTGATGTACCTGCTGAAGTACAGCTGCAACGGCTAACAGCACTGGGTTCTAAATAAGTTTGCATTTAACTTTTTTAGGTTAAAAATAATTGTGCAGACTTCCGCTTGCTGCTTGAGTGACACTGAAACATTGCTGTTTAACACACACCAGGCGTAGATAAAGTCCCACAGATGGCTAAAACATCCAAAGACCACATTCGGTACACTATAAAATCTAACTGGTTGTTTCAGCTGGAAAAAAAGGTGAAACTCTATGACAAAGAAATACAGTAGTTTAAATCTTTTGAAGTGTGAGCTTTTGAGAAAAGGTTTGATCTTCTCTGTTGTAGATAGCTCTTTGAACGACTTCAATTTGGAGAAATAAGTTCTAATTCTGACCCGACTGACGAGCTAATGGCTAGTCCAAATGGGGCCAAAACCAAATTATCTTCTGTTGTCTCAAAATGACTCCAATCCTCCAAGCAGCTAGCTGCTGCTGCTTTGTGCCTGCAAATACCTGCAAAACTGTTTCTGTTTTAATCTCTGCACATCACAAACAATTTCACTTTATAAAATCTGTGGCTATTTTCAAGTACAAACGGCAGTAGCAGCCAGCTGTAGCACTTCTGGTGCAGCCACTTCCAGCAGGAAAATGGTGTTTCTCCTGGAATACCAATGCAAAGCAAAACAGACAGTGGGGAAATTTTCGAGACTGGATTCGTTTGAGATAGTAGTGATCAACTTTGGTTCTGGTTCTGGTCAGACTAGCATTTAGCTCGCCAGTCTGGTCAGAATCAAACTTATTAAACAAAACAAAAAAAAAAAAAAAACAACCTAATAACGTGGTGGATAAGTTATTGTTCAGAACCTCTCCGCAGAACTCCACTTCAAAAGCTCTGAACTGTCGCTTTATTACTAATAATACAAAATGTTAGATTTCACTTCTTTGAAAAAAAAGGATTTTACGGAGGAAGTAGTGTTCATCTCTTTCCTGCTCTGCTTTGTGTGCAACAGCTGTCAGCTGCCATGATTCACAGAAGAGTCACCGATCTGAAGGCTGGTTTCCTTCAGCGTCTGAATGTGTGTGTGTGTGTGAGGGGGGTTTAATTCAGATTTCCAGGTGAGCGGCAATTTCTGAAGAGAAATCATCCTGAAGATGCGTGCGCACGCCTCGCTTTTAGAAATGGGCTCATCCTCTGATACACGCCGCTTCCAGCTTTTGTGCACACGGTCTCTTTCAGTCAGGCTGTTTTATTTAAACGCGCCCTCAGATAAAAGCTTTTAATCTGCCGCCGGATCCAAATGTGGTTTGACATAGCCTTACTGAAATCAGGAAACTTTATTCGGGGAAAGAAATCTTCTTGATGAGAGTATATATATTCTTCCAGTGAACTGGATACATTTACAAATATGCAAATTACCCCAATCTGCAAACCAGTCCTACACCTTCAGAAAAGCGGCTTTTAAACAATGTCCTCTTTAACACTTCACCTCGATTTATTCTGAAAGAAACAAAAATGCCTCCCAGAATCTTTTTTTTTAAATGAAAGGTAGTCTGTCTCACTGTGTTAAGCATTACAGAATGATGTAGATATATTTTAACGACATACATTTTTTCACCCCCACCACAATTAACCTATGAAACCCTGAGGTAGTTTTAGATCAAAACCTACCTGCAGTGCACAGAAATCGGGCCGTCTTGGCCAAACTGCTCTTTAGTTTTGTGGACTTGGCCAATAAAATCGATGAATCCTTCCCCTGATTTTGGCACTCCTTGCTCTGGCCAATCAGTGAACTGGAACTGACGAACCGTCCGTGATTGGCCATCCTGAAAAGCAGAAGATGCGATTCTTGTTTTTTTTTTTTCTGTTCAACATTAATTCAAAGCCAGCAGAGATGAGACTGTCTATCTTCAACACATAAACACAGAAGCAAACTGATGACTCACTCTGGCATCGGTCACTTTGAACTCTCGCAGGATGTACTGAGGCATGTTGTACTCTGCCATGGGATCCACCACAAAGTACTGGTACCTGGCCGAGCGCTCCGCGGGCCAGTACTGGTGGCACTTCTCCTGTGGAGGACGCAACAAAGGCTGCCTTTCAGACCTCCACCTCATGTTTAATGAATTTCATTTAAGAGGAGCTATTTCTCTGTCTTTTCATAGACCCTCTCATTGTTCATAGAACTAAATCATATTATTCTGTGTAACATTAAAGCCAAAAAATGCCTTAAATTGACTTTTACATTTCACTTGTTATATTGTTTTCCTACTGTGTGATTAACCATAAAATGTGATTTTTCTTCTTGTTTAACACATTGGAAAGCAGCTGTGTTGCAGATCCCAGCAGGACAGTTTTTTTTTTTACAGCTCACAGTTCATAAAAAGCCTCAGCTGATAGGAACCACAGTTACAATTAATAAAACAGGGAGTTTTGTGCTACAGTCCTCCTGGAACTCACTTATCATAAAATCCGCAATTTGATCTAAAAACAGAGGATAACTACAAATATTTGCAGGCCACTGAAAGCAAAAGAGTGATAATGATTTGCCTGTGTGTGTGTTAGCAAAATATCTCATGAACTACTGGACAGATTTTAATAAAATATAAATAAAAAGCCCTTTACTGATTATTCTATCTAGATTTCCTTCCAGAAACTACAACTCCAAATGGTTCTCAGTACTTTTTAACAGATTTAAATCTAAAGTTGATCACTTTAAACAATAAAATGGGACAAACATTTCTATTTCCAGCTTTTAGTCTGCAACTCTGGATGAATGGCACCGAAAGCTTCACTGGTAAAGTGGAATCCTGAGTTAATCTTTCACTGCAGCTGTATTATTTTAGCCTTTACAGAAACAACTGCATATATTTACTGTTGAACAAAACAAAAAAAAACTCTCTCTAATTAAATTTAAAAAAAAATAAATTTTTTTATGTTTTCCCATAAATCAGCCTTACTGACAAGAGTCGGATTGCGGACCTGAAATTTCAACCCAAACACAGGAGTCGACAGTTAACTTGTCTTTATTGAACAGCGAGGTGAATGCAAAGCGTAGCAGGAGGGCCTCTGATCGCCGCACTGAGAAGAGACAAGATGGTTTTGTTATCCTCACGTAAACCAGGAAGTAACCACAGACTGAGAAGGTTACACTGACCTGGATGATGGTGTGGGGAGAACCGAGACACGATCCTTGCAGGATAGCGGCAGCACGAAATCCAGGAACGGATGTAAGAACCAGCGTCTCCGAAAGGTAGGCCGCGGGAGCAGAACTTAACTCTTGGTCAGACAGGC